>NC_056748.1:178537528-178750028 GCF_019279795.1 Protopterus annectens
TATGGAGGAGGTCTCTTACCTAAGACATAGAGTGGGGAGTGGTAAGGTAAGGCCAGAACCTGCCAAAGTGGAAGCCATTCAGGCATGGCCTGCACCTGTTCCTAAAAATGCCCTCACCTGCTTTTTGGTGACAGCAGGGTACTACAGAAAGTTTGTCCCTAGTTATAGTACCATAGCTGTTCCCTCACAGACCTGACAAGGAATAACAGGCCAGATAAGGTAGTGTGGACCCCAGCATGTGAGCAGGCATTCCAGAAGCTTAAAGAAGCTTTGGGAGGACCTCCTGTGTTAGCCAGACCAGATTAGAGCAAAGCATTTGCTGTGCAGGCGGATGCTTTGAACTATGGGGTGGGGGCTGTACTTAGCCATATTTCTTTAGAGGGAGAAGAGCATCCAGTGGTTTATCTCAGTCATAGGCTCCAACCCAGGAAGGAATGCTATGCAGCTGTAGAAAAGGAATGTCTAGCCATAGTGTGGGCATTGCAGAAATTTCAGCCCTATCTGTATGGAAGAAAATTCAGTGTTATGACAGATCACAACTCCCTAATATGGTTAAACAGAGCCAGCCATCAAAATGCCAAGTTGCTAAGATGGAGCCTGGGGTTGCACGCATATGATGTGTCAGTGCAGCACCGCAGTGGGAGTAGCAATGTCAATGCATATGGGCTCTCAAGACAGGGAATGGGGTAGGTATACTCAGATAGACCTAACCCTCTCAAACGGCGTTTCTCAAGGATCACATGAAAAACTAGCTTGAGTTCTAAGGGGTGGGGTGTGAAGACTGGTAGAGATGGGTGAGGGCTGCCAGCCTAGTCAAATAGAATTTGGTACATAATCCTGTCCTTTGTAAATATGAATGTTGAAATACAGGCTTGTTTTCTTAAATGAAAGAATATGCTGTTAAAGGTTTAACGTAAAACAATGTAGCAACATTGCCCTCTGCTGTAAAGAAAGCTAAGTCAAGCATTTCTTGTCTGTCCCTTGAAATTGAAATTATTTCATGACTGTCTTTGATGTTAACAGTTCGGCTCTGGCCGGGCTAAATGAAGGCTTCCTGCCTATTGTTTTAAGGCTAAAGTTAATGACCAGAATTTACATATGGAATTTCTTTTATTGCTCTGGTTTCTGCCTAGGTGTAAAAGAATGTAAATGCAGTTTCTGTCTGCCTGCGAATACCAGGAAAGTGTAAAAAAATTATGGAATGGGAATCAGGACAGCAATAACAATTTAAACTGAGAGAATCAGAAGTCATTAAGCATTTTTGTCTTGACTATCCAACTCACAGTACTGCCTGTTGTCATACATAAATTATTAGTCTTGTGTTTTCTTTTAGAAATAGCTAGACACTAGAAAGATTAGACAGTTTTTCTATGATGTCAGAACTGTACTACTGAATTATTTTAAGTATTTCTGTACGATCTCTGAACTCTTAACTAGCACTGTGTAGTAGAAAGTATTGTCTTGTGGTTTTAATTATTTATTAAATATTTTAAAACCTTTCAACTGAGGCTGTTTTGTGTAGAGATAATTTAAGCTCTAGAGTACATTGCATATTTATAGAGTTTACTGTCCAAATCACTCTAAATAAGCCTTGACTGTTTAGTCACAACTACCAATCAGATAATAATACTGCACAGTAATAATTGGACACCCTTTTAAGGGCCTTTGAGTAGCTGATAAGTATTAGTGGGTGGTGGCAAGTGGAACTACCGTATAGTCTGGGAGAAAAGGGCACAGCTGGAGAAATTGTGCCAGCCTTCCCCAGGAGTGTCTGTGTGGTTGTATGAACTCTTCTCAAAGTGCACGAGTGTGTGTGTGTGTGTGTGTGTGTGTGTGTGTGTGTGTGTGTGTGTGTGTGTGTGTGTGTCAGGTATTTGGGCAGGGACAAGAAGCACTGGTTGGACAGAGAGGGTGCTAGAGGTTTTAGCTTGCCCACTAGGCTGAGATCTGGACCCTAAAACTGTGCCAGTGGGGAGTCTTATTGAAGACCTGGAGAGCAAGGGAGTGACCAGCCCCGGACTGACTGTGATCTCTGTGCGCTCCTAAGGGAAATTGCAATTTAGTGTGTGTGTTTGTTATCCTTTCCTCATATATGGGACTCCCTCTCTGGTGTTAGTGGTGAGGATTGAGGCTACTTGATTGCTGGGCCCAGGCATGGGCGTTTTATATATATATATATATATATATATATATATATATATATATGTATATATATATATATATATATATATATATATATATGTTTACCGACACCCACTTGATCTTAATTTCATTTGACTGACAACTCATTTGACCTACTCCCATTTCACCGACATTTAAGACATAGACTTGTGGGTTTTCCTTCACCTGTAACTTGCTTGTGATAAAAAGAATTACTGTAACTTACAGTGCTGACTGTTAGAATTCCGATAGTCATGTAGAAAATAGTGTTGTAGTATTTCTAAATGTGGGTTTGTTTACATTTCTATGGGAAATATCTAAAGTAATTTGGTGAATGTATTGTGAGTTCCCAGTAGTAGTGGCAACATGTAGAGGCAACTTAAAGGTATATGCCCTTTTCTCCACTGTAGTACGATCCTGGAGTTAGTATGTATAATTAGGGGTGTGTGGGAGGTACAGCCCTCCACATTGGAGGTGCTGTGGGGCATACCCCCCCCCCCACTTAGTTTGGTTGTACATTGTCCCGCTTCTGTCAAGAGGGTAAGTAAGTAGTTTTTAAGTTCTGGAAAGGGTTAGTTATTGGTGTTCTAAGTGTGCTTGTCTATGGTTAAAGATTTAGTATGTTGAAATTCAGCATTGTAAGCTGTCGGTGAAATGGGAGTCAGTCAGATGAGTTACCAGTCAAATGAAATGTAGGTCAATTGAGTGTCTGTTAAATGGGTGTCAGTCAAATGAGTTTTAAGTCAAGTGAAGTAGACCCATGTATATATGTACACACACACACACACATATATATATATATATATATATATATATATATATATATATATATATATATATATATATATATATATATATATATATATATATATATATATATCTATATATGTCTATATGTATATATATATATTTGTATATATATATATATATATATACGTACACACACACACATATATATATATATATATATATATATATATATATATATATATATATATATATATATATATAGTTTTATGGACCCTTTCACATTACCTTTTCTCTCCAGCTTTCTAGTGCATGTAAGAGTAGCACTAGGTACTGTTTTAACACTTTTTTTAGTTTTATTTAGCTGTCTGTTTTCTTAAACAGTGATCAGAATCATCACTCTCTTGCTTTGGATACCAGCCTTAGGTGCAGCAAAAGTCTGCTTTGATGAATGTCTTATTGCAGGTAAAATTATATCCACTTAAGTATATTTCACTTGACCCAAAGTATGATTGTGAGGAGTTTCTTTTTTAGAATATTTGAAACAAGCCATCCAGTGTTCCAAATAGTCTTATCAGTAGCATTACAGTTGCAAATAATCCTTACTTGTTTCCCATCCAGTATGATTCCACAGTTTTCTCTTCCACTACCAAAGAAAGCCGCTTTGAGTACTGGGGTAAAAATACAAAGAGAAGAAGATGGCTTTTGAACTTTCTGGCAGTATTTCTTGATGTTCTTCGTGTTTCACTGTTGCAGTCATCACACTTGGGTTGTCTGCCTGCAGGTAGCCCTCAGTCGGCCCGAACACCAGAGACTTAGTATTTATGTGTCAGATGCATTCGCTCCATGACTGACGTCAGGTCGTCAGGGGTATAAAAACAGGCAGCCAACGCCATTACATCAGTCTTTCTTGCCGAGGAGCCAAAGCAGAAGCAGTTTGCAAGTGCCGGTCGGCCGCTGCCTGAATTTTCATTTATGAATTTAATAATCCTGAAGTCTTCTAAAGCTAGGTACCCCCATTGAGGATCCTTTTTTCTTGCTCTAACCGATCTCAGAAAAAGTTAACAATTGTCTTGCCTGTGGAAAGCAAATACCTCACACAGATTTTCATTCTTACTACATCACCTGTTTAGGCCCACACCACAACGTCCCTCGCTGTCGGTTTTGTGCCTTATTTAATGCCCGAACCATTTGTCGTTAGGCTCTCTTTGTCGCTAAATTCTTTCACTCGCGATCTCCGTATTCTGAAATGGCTTCGGTAAGCCGTCCGACTACCGATATTCCGAAAAAACGTAAAGATAAAAGACAGACACATACCCCATAGGTCCAAAACTGCCGACGCTGAGACCCATTATACTTTGGATGGGTCCGGAGCAGCTGAGCAGTCACCGGCTTCTGAGGCAGTTATTCACTCAACCGATTTTCGACTCAAACCGACAACTTCTTTTTTAACCCAAACTACTGAGTTTCTTTGGCCCAAAGTATGCACTATGCCTAGAAAACCGATGACCAAAGCGCATGCACCTGCTCCCATGCCACAAAAACAAATGCTTAGAATGGCTGAAGACCTTATTACGCTGATTAGGGGAAGTCAGCCTTCCCCTGCTAAGAGACAGAGTCCAGTCCCCTTCAGCCTCTACAGACCAGGAGTCCGATGACTCTGATTATGAAGACATGCCCTTATCTGCTTATGAGGATTCAGATGCAGAGGAATCCATTCCCTCTGCCTACCCTCCAGAGGATTTTTCTTTCTGTGAAACCTTGCATACCTTACGAGAGCATTTCCACTGGGAATGCCAAGACTATCCTCAGTCCAAAAAGAGACTCAGAATTTGTAGAGTTGCCTCAACACAGGCCCTTAGCTATACCCCCTGTCATGGATGTTGTGGATGATGTTTTTATGGAATCCAGTCTTACTCCTGACACTTGCCTCCTGCCCCTAGGAAACCAGACAGGTACTACAGAGTACCTGACATTCACAAATTTCTTTTCAAGAATCCTACTGCTGACCCAGAGGTCATTTCCCAGGGGCCTAAAGGTATCAAGGCTACTACAGCCAAGAATCCCACCCCTTCGGACAGGGATTCCAGAGCTTTGGACAGATGGGATAAGAAGGTATGTACCTCTGCAACTCTTGGTATTAGGGCATTGAATTGTCAGTTTCACATGCAAGTACCAGCAACATATTATGGAACTTATTAACCAAAAAGTGGCAACATTTTCAGACTGTGCAGAAAATAAAGAATTGCAGGAGCTTATGCACTCTGCTAGCCAAGTCAGCAAGCATACTTTGCAGTGTGGCTTTGATGCCCTAGAAGCATCTTGCTGGGCAGCTGTCACTGGCTCTGTACTGAGAAGACATGCTTGGCTGAAGGAGCAGACCTTGCCAGACCATTTTAAATCAAAGTTACTAGACGCTCCTTTGAATAAGGACTGTTTGACACCAAAGCAGAAGAGGTTCTTAAAAAGATGGAAGAAAAGGTTAAGTCTATGCAGACTGTTAAAGAATTCTTACAAGTGCAACCCCTTCCAAACACTGTTCCTTTCCAGCCCCTCCAGGCCTTCTCAATCCAGACCCAGGAGAAACAGACCACCCAGACTACAGTCTCAGGGTATGCAGAGATCTAAGCAATGGAGTGCCCTGCCCCCACCCCTAAAGCAAGGAGTGGTAAGCCACCCCTACAGCCCTGCCGAATTGCTTGTGCCCCTAGGAGGAAAACTTGCCCTTCATGCAAAAAACTGGATATCCATCACTCAGGACCGGTGGGTCCTCAACATTGTATCCCAGGGATTCAAATTTTACTTCCATTCACTGCCAACCCCAAGCGGGTTTCCAGACCTTCCATCCAAACCAGTGGGCAGAGGCTCAAAACCAAGTACTTTCCCTACTCAATATCAGAGCCAGTTCCAGTAGAACAGAGGGGTCAAGGATTCTACTGCAGACTCTTCTTGGAACCCAGGATAGAGGGCTCTTGGCGCCCAATCCTGGATCTTTCCATTCTCAACACTTTCTTGGTGGTACCAAAATTCAAAATGCTTACCCTGCAACAACTTCTTCCTATGCTAGCCAAGGATGCCTGGTTAGTCTCCCTGGACTTAAAGGAAGCCTATCTGCATATCCCCATAAGGGATTCATGCAGGAAGTATCTACGTTTCAGGGCAGGGTCTATGCATTATCAGATGTTATGTAATCCTATCTCGTCTACATTCTTACCCATGGGTTCGGAGCCGAATATCGGCTCCAACTCGGCCGATTTACTAGCTCAAAGTCTCTCATTGGCTGGGCTAAGAGGGTATCCCATGGTGCACTGCTCCATATCCCCAGATCTCGTTTGCCGCTTGTGTAACTCGGACGTGGTCTCGCTTGACTGTGGCTAAGTACCTTCTTTTTGATATTTCTCTTAGAGAAATTTGTTAGTTTATACCCAAAAGCTATTTTAATAGCTATTTCTTGTTGCTGTCGCTGTGTTTGAGAGTGATAGTTGTGTTTTTGGTATCCCTAACTGTTCCAGCGGGCTAGGCTCGTTTTAGTTAGAGTTTCTAGTCTTCCCCTCTGTTGTTAAACTTTTTTGTGTGATTGTGTTCTGCGTGTTCCCTAGAAGAACAGTTTCATGTAGAGGTTCTTAGAGTGTATCTAGTACTGTTTTTCTGGTGTTTCTAAAGTGTGTGTTATTCCCGTCCGTTTTGTAAGTTGCGTCTAGGTGGTTTCACTAGCGTTAGTTATAAAATGTCTAAGGATCAGAAGGAGCATAAGCCTTCTGGCTTTAAAAAATGTTCCAAGTGTGGATATAAGATGTCCATCACGGATGGACACTCTGTGTGTGTTTACTGCCTTGGAGCCATCCATTTACAGGAGTCGTGTAGCTTTTGCTACGCGTTCAGTCCTAGGGTGCTCCAGGAGAGGAAAAATAAATTGATATTAAAGGGACTTCTAAAACCATCATTCGAGGAAGCTATAGACGCGGCTACTAGTCCTCAGTCAAAATCTAAAGCTTCTAAGGCTAAGAAAAGGTCTCCGGCTCCATCTGCCACTGCGGAGCCCCCGGAGAAGATTACTGTTTTGGACTTTACTTCCTTGACTCCACTGTCCTGACCGCAGGAGGTATCATTGTTAACTGAATCGGCGTTGGCTCCTATTATTCTTGAACCCATTCCGTGCCGGTCGCCCAGTGTGAGGCATGGTTCACCTGACAAGAGATCCCAATCTCCATTGCTCTCCTCCAAATCCTCCAGGCTTTCTAATTTGGATGTTGATAGGGTGGTGCAGAAGCTACTGCAGTCACCAGTGTTGGCCAAATTGTTCTCGACTCCGACCCTCTCGGCTCCAGAGCCAGTTCCTATGACCGTTTCGATGATTCCTCCTCCGAGCACATCCTTGTCGTTCGAGCTGGTATGCTCCACTCCAAGTGATGTTACTGCGCTGGCTCCGATACCCCCTCTGGGTCTATCGGTGCCGACCTCTGCTCCCACCATGTCGGTTCCGTCCACAGGGTTTGAAACTCGGGTTTTTTTTTCGGTCGGGCCCGAGGGGGATACATCGGGACATCTGTCTATTCCGAGTCTCCCACTCGGTGCATCGGCTCGTGGGACCCCGGTCCCGGTCGTGGCCTCTGAGGCCGGTCGGTCCCCGGACTCGGGGGAGACCTGCCTTCAAGGCCATGCGGAGCTCGCTGGCCAGATTGTCTGCTACATCACCCGGGTCGGTCATTCCATCCCCCACCACCCCGGCGAGAGCTTCTGACACTCACCTATCCATGGACAGTAGAGCGCCAGGCCCTAAGGATACCCCCACGAGCAGTCCCCAACTTTCTAAGGGTCTCCCAGAGTCCGTGCCTGAGGAGCCTCCTAGAAAGAAATTGTGCAAGAGGAAGCACATAGACTCCCAGGATGAGTCTCTCACCTCCGATACTGACCTTGAGGAATCGGAAGGGTCCCCCAAGTCTTCCTCTGATGATGTTTCCTTCTCCGATATCCTGGAGATACTCAAACAAAGAGGAGACTGGCCTTCCAAAACCCCTTCCGAGGAAGAGTCAGTATTCCTTAAAGCTTTTGGCGCTCAACCCTCTGCCTCCTGGGTGTCTCCACCCTTCGAACTTCTTGACCTCATTTGTCGAAGAGTGTGGGAAAACCCTGATTCTGTGGAGCCTGTGCCCAGGTGTCCCAACAAATTCCTGTCCGCACCCCAGGGCAAAGAGTTTCTGTCAAAAGGAGTCCCTGTAGATGCCATGGTGGTGGCGGCGGCAGCCACCCAGAAGGAAGTTGCAGAGTCTTCTTCATCGGTCCATCCTCCAAAAAAGGAGTCTAGGACCATGGACCGGTACGGGAAGCGTACCCTATCTTCAGCAACCTTCACGTTACGGTCGCTGAATTATTTGTCTCACTTCACTCGGCTCCAGAGAGATCTCCTCAAAGAGTTGGGAGATACTCTTGCGGGTAACATACCTGAGGCGGTGGCCCAGATGGTTAACGCACAGGTTTCTACCCTCACCTCCATCGCTAACTCGTCCATGCGGCTCATTTCGTATGCAGCCGAGGGAGCGAGTAGGGCAGCAAGCTCAGAGGTCGCCCTTAGAAGGCAAGCCTGCTGCGCCTGTGTCACTTTGCGCAGGCCTTCAAGTCTTCCTTCACTGATGCCCCATTTGACGGTTCCTCCTTGTTTGGGACCAAAGTGAAAGACACCCTCACCAGGTGCGAGCAAGAGGGAAAGACCCTGTCTGCCGTAGGAGTCTGTTTTTCCATTCCTTCTAGGCCTTATCCCAAGGCCCGGCGGGGTTGAAGATGTGGTTCAAGAAATCACAGAGGGTTTTTCCTGCCGCACAAGGTGAACACCCCCCTCCAGTGGCAGGGGAGGGGGTGTACGCAGGGAGACGTCGCCCCAGAGGCAGAGGGGCCCCCCCGCAATTCGGGAGACCGCGACTCCTTCTGTGGCTCTCCATACTCTCATTCCTGAGGGTGTGCCCGACTGTGCTTATCCGGAGCCAGTCGGGGGTCGAATTTCCTTATATCTGGAAGCCTGGGAGAACATTACCCAGGACTGATGGGTATTACGGATAATTTCCCGGAGGTTACCTCATCCCATTCTCTTCAGTACCCCTGCCAATCAGAAAAATCCTAGACGTTCCACCCAGTCAAAGGGATCAAGCAGCCTCAGAGGTGTCTCAGCTGCTAGAAAAAGGAGCCATCCAACGAGTCCCCTCAGACCAAATCGGATTAGGGACTTACTCAAGATTCTTTTTGGTACTGAAAAGAACAGGGGACCTGAGACCCCTACTAGATCTCAGTCATCTCACCAATTACTTACACAAGTCCAAGTTCCGTATGGTCACACTACAATCCATTCTCCCATTGTTGGGAGAGGAGGTATGGGTGTGCTCCATCGATCTCAAGGATGCTTACTACCATGTCAAAATGGACAGAGCATCCAGGAGTCAACTACGCTTCCGGCTGGGAGCCAGTCACTTCCAGTTCCGAGCCCTGCCTTTTGGTCTCACCACAGCCCCCGGGGTGTTCACCAAATGTATGGCAGTGGTGATGGCTCACTTGAGACGTCAGGGATTCCAGGTGTTTCCGTGCCTGGACGACTGGCTCCTTACCGCTCCCACCAGGCATCAACTAGTTCAAACCGTGGACGCTACCATCAGTCTATGTCACCAGTTGGGCATAACAATAAACTGGGAAAAATCTGCCTTATTGCCCTCACAGCGTGTCACTTTTATAGGAGCAGAGTTAGACACCATTCGAATGCGAGCATTCTTACCACAAGAAAGGATCACAGTATTACAACAACAAATACACATGCTGATGCCCCTGAGACAAGTGAAGGCAAGACTGGTTCTACAACTCCTAGGGACCATGGCAGCAACTATCATGTTAGTCCCTCTAGCGAGATTACACATGAGACTTCTTCAATGGCTCCACTTTGTCCAGTGGTCTCTCCAAAGACTCCCACTATCTCATTCCATCTTACTCACAGACAAATGCAAGCAGGACCTCCGTTGGTGGCTGTACAACAATTTGAATGGGGTAAAGCCCTTCGTTCCACTGGTCCCTGTTGCCACGGTGACCACGGACGCCTCCCAGATGGGGGGGCATTATCTCGCCAGGACAGTCCAAGGCACGTGGCAGAAACACGAGATGCATTTGCATATAAACATCCTGGAGATGAGAGCAGTGCTTCTTGCATTGCAGGCACTTCAGAAAGTTCTTCCTCTAGGGACTAGTGCGATACACTCAGCATGTCAGTAGTGTGGTATCTCAACAAGCAAGGGGGGACCCGGTCTTACCCTCTATGCAGAGAGGCTATGCGAGTGTGGAATTGGGCAGTAGCTTCCCAACGGTTTCTGGTGGCAACGCACATTCCGTGGAAGTCCAACGTATTAGCAGACAGGCTAAGCAGAGCGATACTTATGCCTTACGAGTGGTCCCTGAATCGCCTGGTTGCAGAGCGAATCTTCAGCAGATGGGGTCAGCCGTGCTGCGACCTTTTTGCCAGCCCTCTCAATGTGAAATGCAGCAGCTACTTCATGCTGATCCCC
The DNA here is from genome assembly GCF_019279795.1 of Protopterus annectens. Taxonomy (NCBI): domain Eukaryota; kingdom Metazoa; phylum Chordata; order Ceratodontiformes; family Protopteridae; genus Protopterus; species Protopterus annectens. The sequence goes on from NC_056748.1 coordinate 178,547,971, forward strand.
CCACAGGGAGAATCACCCAGGGACGCTCTGGTTCACGATTGGCCCTCCAGTCTGCTTTATGCTTTCCCTCCATTTCCCCTCCTCTCAAGGGTGATTCAGAAAGTGCAATCCTTGGGAAGCAGAATGATTCTGATTGCCCCACACTGGCCTCGTCAAGTTTGGTACCCTTTCTTCAACCATACATTGTGGACACTCCTTGAATTCTGGACCCTCTACCATATTTACTGACACACATGTCGGAACAGTTCCACCCCTCTCTGAGGACACTACGGTTGACAGCCTGGCTACTCCACTTCCATCGCTAGTCAGACGTCATAATTTTTCACCGGAAGTGGTCCATATATTATCGTCCTCTCATAAGCCATCCACTAGAAAGATTTATTCTAGCAAATGTTAAAGGTTCTCTATCTGGGCACATACTACAGGCATTGATCCTTACACAGCTCCAATAGATTCAGTTCTGGAGTTGTCTATGCTGTTCTATCAGGGGTCCGCATCAGCCACCATCAAAGTTCAGCTGGCGGCGATATCTAATTTCCACGTAGCGAATGATCCTAGTCTCATGGCACACAGACTATGCAAAGCATTCCTTAAAGGTACTCTGTTGCTTCGTCCCCCAGTGTCCGAACCTTTCATGCCCTGGGATCTCAATTTTGTTCTACAAGCCCTTACTCTACCACCTTTTGAGCCTGCAGCTACCTGTGAGTTAAACTTCTTGACTTGGAAAACAGCATTCTTAACAGCAGTCACTTCAGCAAGGCGGGTTTCAGAAATTCAAGCCCTCTCCATCAAACCCCCATATTTAATCTTCCATAAAGATAGGGTCTGTCTTAGACCAATCCCCTCGTTCCTTCCTAAAGTGGCTTCCGTGTCTAACATGAATCAGTCCATTGAGCTGCCTGTGTTCTTCCCCCACTTTTCTAACAAGGCAGAATTTAGGTTTCACCAATTGGATGTACATAGACAGCTACGCTTCTATCTACACCGGACAAAAGATATCCGGAAATCTGACCAACTCTTTGTCTCCTTTTTTTGAAAACCGATTGGGTTCTCCGGTATCCAAGGTCACGCTGTCTAGATGGATAGCCAGTTGTATCTCTTTCATCTATCAGGCAGGAGGTAAAAATTTGCCATTTCCAGTCAAGGCACAATTCTACTCGGGCTGTGTCTACATCCACAGCCTGTCAAGCTAGATTGTCAATGGATGATACATGTGCTGCAGCTATTTAGGCTTCTCCTCACACCTTTGTTTCTCATTACAAATTGGACGTGGTCTCCAGGGGCAGGTCTTCCTTTGGCTCCACAGTTCTCAGGAGTATTTTCCTATGAGCCACCCAGGATGTAGGTGCTAGGGACGCTGTCCCACGGGTAAGAATGTAGGCGAGATAGGACTACATAACATCAAGAAGTTATGTACTCACCATAATGTTCGATGTATGTAGCCCATCTCGGCTCACATTCTTACTTACTCTCCCACCTTCCCCCTGCCTGGAGGATTTGGAGGTTAGGTTGTCACCTGCAGAGTCCCTTTGATTAGTTATTGTTTATATGGATGTGAGGTGTGTATAGAGTACAAATGTTTTTCGCAGCAAACAAGATCTGAGGATATGGAGCAGTGCACCATGGGATACCCTCTTAGCCCAGCCAATGAGAGACTTTGAGCTAGCAAATCGGCCGAGTCGGAGCGATATTCGGCTCCAAACCCATGGGTAAGAATGTGAGGCGAGATGGACTACATACAGCGAACGTTATGGTGAGTACATAACTTCTTGTTCTCTGCACTTCCCTTTGGCTTATCTACTGCGTGCAGAGTATTCACAAAATGCCTGGCTCCAGCCATTGTAAACTGCAGGCAGAGAAATATCCAAATTTACCCTTACTTGGACGACTGCCTGATTCAGGCGGGCAGTCAGGAATTGCTGCTGCAGCACCTGACATTTGTGAAAAACCTTCAAACCTCCTTGGGGTACACCATCAACGAAAAAAAATCAAAACTGCTACCCAGTCAAAAGGTTGTATTCCTGGGAGCAAGCTTGGACACAACTTCCCAGATGGCATTCCTCACCTCAGAAAAACAAGTCTGTCTGACAGACTACTTAAAACAAATGGCCACCAGAACCCAACTATCTGCAAGAAAAATACTATAAGCCCCAGGGTTCATGGCCTCGTGTATACTGCTGATTCCATATGCAAGACTGCATTTGAGGAAACTCCAATGGTATTTAAAAAGTCTTTGGTGACAACGTTCTCAGGACCTGGAAACAGTCATTCCTATCATACCCGGTCTAAGGACAGAGTTCCTCTGGTGGGCAGAAGCATGCAACCACAACAAGGGACTGCCATTTACTCAACCCCAAGCCGCCCGGACCCTAACCACAGACACATCAGACTATGCCTGGGGGGCACACATGGATGGAAAATGTATTCAGGGTCCCTGGAGCCCCAAGTCAAATTCATCTGCACATCAACCAAAATGAGATGCTAGCTGTACAGAATGCCCTGACAGCTTTTAGATCCCTAAACATTCCAGGACAACTACTAATATTTATTTTTATTTATTTTATTTATTTTACATTTGTTAACCGGGCTAGTCTGACTGGATATATTTCCATTTTCAGCAGAGGCCCGGGGAGAAAAGCTCCACATATGGACATAAGAGATTTATAATGAGTACAAATAACAAGTTACAAATAACAAGTTACAGACTTGTAACACTTCAACCAATGCATCTTGATTACAAAAAGAAGGCAACTGGAAAAACTAAAATACATTCTATTAAACATCAATACAACTTCTAGAACCTGATAAATAATAAGAGAGACCAGGGAAAAGAACTAAAACATTGAAACCTAAAACTAGATTACAAAGAAGTACACTACCTAGACTATCTAAATACTATCATCTTTAGCATAATTACATATTGTAGCATGAGAAGAGAGAGTAAAGGGACAGGAGTTAGCAAAAAAAAGCAGTAGAAGGGCAGTGTAGAGTTGATAAAGATATAAGCTTCCTGGGAATAGGGTCAGAGACACAAGGAATAGGATTTGTGAGGAGAAGGAGGCAAGGTGGTGAAAGGCCAGTTAAGGGGCGTAAGAAAAGGGAGAGGAGTGGTAGGTAAGGAATTAACATTTAATCAGGATTTGAACAGGGACACATCCAGTGGCTTTTCAGGTAGATTCTAAGTTTTTGTTTAAACAAAGTAGTAGATGCCATAGAAGTAAGTTCAGTAGGAAGTTGATTCCAGTGTTTACCCAAGGCATTTGAGAAGAGGAGTCACCAGCTAGGTTATTAGATTTTGTCAAGGAAACTAGCAGTTTGTTTGATGAGCGGAGGGAGTTTAGATTAGAATATGTGGTTAAGAGGTTAGAAAGTGCAGGTGTATTTTAACTTTGGTATAGAGCTCTATGGACAACTGTAAGTTGGGAAAGAAGTAGCATGTTAGACAGTTCAAGCCAGTTAAGTTGCTGCAGATTTAAACAGTGATGTGTTCTAAAAGGCTTACCAGTAACAAATCTGGCTATGTTATTGTAGGTGGTTGATAGTTTGTGAAGATTTGTTTTTTTTTTTGAGGTTAGTGTAGATTGGTGAGGCATAGAGAAGAGTAGAGATGAGGTGAGAGTGGGCAAGAGTAGCTTTGGCTGGGGAGGTTAAAAAAGTCCTAATTCGATAGAGAGAGCCGAGTTTCCTGTTTACATTTGTAATGGTATTATTAATGTGACAGTCAAAGGTAAGGTTGTTGTCTATTGTGACACCTAGCAGTTTGGTAGTGGGGTCAGGTGATATAATGGTTCCATTATTAGATAAGATAGTGAAATCTAGTGCAGGGGATCTATTAGTAGGCTTAAAGAGTAGGAGTTTGTTTTTTTTGCGTTAAGGAGTAGGCAACGTTTTAAGAACCAAGTTTCGACTTTGGAGAATATATCTTGAGTATTAGTTTGGAGTTCAGCAATGGATTTAGCAGAGCAAATTAGTGTGGAGTCGTCAGCGTATTGTATGCATGTAGCCTGGGGAATAGCTGCTTGTAGGTCGTTTATAAAGAGGGAGAAAAGAAGAGGTCCGAGGATAGAGAATTGTCCTTGGTGGATAATAATAATAAATACAGACAATACCACAGTTATGTGGCACATCAACAAGCAGGGGGGAACCCATTCCTACCCACTCTGCAGGCTAGCCATGGCCCTGTGGAACACGGCCTTGGACATTCAGTGGACATTCAAGTCCATCTGCAAGCTCAGTTCCTGCCAGGAAACAAAACTTACTGGCAGACGACTTAAGCAGAAATTTCCTAGACCCACATGAGTGGCAATTGGAGCACAGCACCTTCAACCTTATGATTCACAAATGGGGGACCCCAGAGGTGGATCTCACTGCATCCCCCCTACAACCACCAGCTCAGCAAATTCTGCACCAGGAATCCTCACAAGGGCCTGGAAAGTGGATGCCCTATCTTTCAGTGGGTAAATCTCTCAATCTATGCCTTTCCCCCCTCTGCCTTTCAAGAGTATTACTCAAGATAAAGCAGGACAGACCAAGGACAATTCTGATTGCCCCAGACTGGCCACGCCAGCACTGGTACCCACTCCTGCGCATCCTCACATAGATGCCACCCTGGCACCTACACCAGAATCCAGCCCTCCTCTCTCAGCAGGAGAGACAAATTCTGCATCCACAACTGCAAACCCTAAATCTTGCAGCCTGGCTTATTCCTTGAATTCTCCCCCAGAAACCTTAAGCAAACAGGTGCCGGACATCATTCTTGAAGCCAGAAGACCCAGTACAAGAAAATCCTATGCTGATAAGTGGAAAAGGTTCTGCTCATGGATTCATTCTAAAGGAGAGGACACAACACTGCCCTGTCTGCCTCTTATCCTGGATTACCTAACAGATCTACTCTACAAAGCCCTGTCCTTCTCCATTAAGATACATGCCTCCGCCATTTCTGCTCATTACAACACTGAACCAGCTCTCTTCTCGCACGCTCTTATCAAACAGTTCCTGAGAGGGGCAAGCAACTTAAGGCCACCAAGGAGAGCACCCTTAACTTGGGACCTTAACTTTGTACTGGGAAAGCTCACGCTTCCCCCCCTTTGAACCTGCTGCATCAGAAGAGTTAAAGTCCTCTCTTGGAAAACAGCCTTGCTTCTAGCCATCACTTCAGCTAGAAGAGTGTCTGAACTACAAGCACTCATGGCTGTGGAACCCTTCATTATTTTCCATGCTGACAGGGTTTCTCTCAGGACTAACCCTTCATTTATGCCCAAAGTGGTGTCCAGTGTGGCTCTCAATCAGTACATCCATTTGCCAACCTTCTTCCCTAATCCTCAAAATAAAGGGGAAAGGATCCTGCACTCCTTGGACGTGCACAGACAGCTCAGATTCTATCTTGATAGGACTACCTTTAGAAAATCTGACCTGTTACTAGTCAGCTTTGCAACAGGGGCAGATGGCAAGGCCATTTCAAAACAAACCATTTCCAAATGGATAGCACACTGCATCCATTTCTGTTACAAGCACCATGGGAAACCAACCCCTGAGGGGGTCAGAACATATTCCACTAGGGCAACATCTACCTCTACAGCATTTCTCAGGGGAGTCCTTACCAGGGATATCCTGGAGGCTGCTACCTGGAATTCTGTACACAACTTCACCAAGCATTACCACCTGCGTATCCTTTCCAAATCCAGGCCAGGATTTGCTACAGCAGTCCTGCAAGGCATACTAGCCAGCCCTAACTCTTCTTGACTGCCTCCACTCTTCTTCAGCTTTGGGAATCCACCCAAGTGTGATGTCTGCAACAGTGAAACACGAAGAACATAGTACAGTTGTGTACACTTACCATAAATGTAGATGTTCGAGTGTATTCACTGTTGCACTCCTGGTTTCCCTCCCTCCAGCCCCCTGGTTTTCTCTCTCTCTCTCTCTCTCTCTCTCTCTCCTGTCTATGACTATTACTAACCCCTTCTGGGGTATTGGTATTTACTTTTTACTGGTGCTGTGTTCCCCACCATAACCTAGCTCCCTATTTGGGGGGGGGGCTCCTGACATTTGGGGCAAGAAAAACTGATATAATGGTGTCAGCTGCCTGTTTTTATACCCCCGACGACCTGACGTCAGTCCTGGAGCGACAGCATCCGACACAGAAATACTAAGTCTATGGTATTTAAGCCGACTGAGGGCTACCTGCAGGCAGATAACCCAAGTGTGATGACTGCAACAGTGAATACACTCGAACATCTACATTTATGGTAAGTGTACAGAACTGTACTTTGTTTGCTGTAGTGCTTCCTTTGTAGTTCTTTAAGTCTACATTACCACTGCTATGAGGCACATTCAGTAGTCTGAACTGGTAATGCAGTTATCTCATCAGCACCAGTGACTTCTTTATCCATTGTCACTATCCTAACAGCTCTCTTTACTGTACCATCTTAGGCAGTGGCAGTAGGCTCTTTGCAGATTGTTAGTTTCTACAGATGTCACAAGTTTGTTAGAAATTGCCATCATAAGTGATGAAAAGTAAGAATGTAATAGTACACAAGCTGTTAGAGTAAGTGCTTATACTGGCTAAAGGTGAAACCTGCTATGTCTTTCCTTACCAGTCATTCTCGAGATACTTTTCAGTATTTCTGTGATATGGCCTTTCTTTGTTAACTCTTAATGAACCAGTATGAAGAGAAATGGTGGTTTGTCAGTTGTTGAAACTCTTGTTATTCAATTGTTCAGCTCTTCTTTTGTTCATTCGATAATTATCATCAGCCTTTCCACCTTTTAAATTTGTATTTAACCCGCGGTGGTGGTGCTGCGGTAGCGTTGTCGCCTCACAGTAAGACATCCGGTTCGATTCTCAGCTAGAGCGTTTTCTGCGTGGAGACGTGCGTGATTGGGCGTACCTTCGTTGAAGGTTGTGCGTCAGGGCTGGTAACTCGGCATGTAAAAATCAACTACCAATCATTAGCAGACCAGAGTTCCACTGTGGCGACCCCTGACCGGGAAAAGCCGAAAGACACAACAAATTTGTATTTAGTTTTCTGTGGTCAGCCTAATTAGCCAGGAAAGGATAAAAGAATAGAAAACAAACAGAGCTGACTGCAAGAGAGACATCAAGGAAAGACGAAAGGTACAAAAAAAAAAAGACAGTCATATTATGCTTGAAGTTTATTTGTAGGTCCAGTTTTGTGTGCAGCGTTGTTGGTGAAGATGTATCCAAATTAGCAGTAGAAGGTGTTGCATATAGTTAATCCTGTTACGACACTTGAAAGTTACTTAGAAGTATACCTCTTACCCTGCAAACTTCGAAAGTGTAAACAGTGAGTCTGAAAAATTAGGTACATCCAGCCAAAATCTGGACAACTGTATAGCATAACATTTGTATACTGACATGTCTCCTTTGACTTCCTGGTGGATTGCCAGATACCTTATTACTCAAAAACTCAAGTTTAAGAAAATAAGAGTGACAAGATGATACAAAATATAAACCTATTTTATTATGTGACATTTCCATGCAGGAAAAAGGCATTCAGTGAAGCAAGCTGGCAGAGAATCAAGTCAATGAGCTGTTAATAAATTCCTTCCTGTAGTCCGGGTTTCGGGTTTGAAGGCTTAGTTTCAACAAATAAAACTTAGTGTACGGACAAAGGACTACAGTGCATTCTGGCATGAAGAGCAAAGCCAGTGTGTGACAAATTTTGATAAGCACTTCTGGCAGTATTCATTTCAGATGAAATGGATGCATAAAGTAAGCAGCTAGCAGCAAGCACATGCTTGCTTGGGTATGAGTACTTTGTCGGTCTCACTCTCTTTGTCATAGACATAAACACAGACACAATTGAATACATGATGTGCAAAAGTCAACTTCAAGAAAAACAGGCTTTTCTGGAAACTGTGTGGAGAATCACCATAAGCAGCAGGAGGTAGCCATAAGGAGCACACTAATGCAGCAGGAAGTAGACAGTCAGCTATGGAAATAAAACCAAGGGGAGAAGCAAAAGGCCATTCATTAAGCACTTGCATATTTTGCCAACATAAAATACAAAGAAAAGAGTATGTCCCTCAAATGGATGTGAAGCTTGAGAGGGGAAAAAAGGGCAAGATTTGTGCCTTAATTGTCACACTTAACATAAACCACTCATTTTCTTTGTTACAGATTATCAAGGGAATATTTATATAACTTCCACCACTCTCTCCTCGATGCCACACTAATTCAATATGCTGATGATTCGACTATTATTTGTTCAAACTCAGCTAGCCTTCTCTAACACCAAAGCATGGATGCATAGTAATCACCTCGCCTTAAATGCCAACAAAACAAAGTTAATGATCTTTTCCCCATCCAAAAACACCAGTATAGACAAAAACTTTTTCACAGTTACTGCTCAGAATAACAGCCCCATAGAAGTAGTATCACATACCAAACTACCCAGTGTCATATTCGATGAAAATCTAAAATTTGACGCCCATATCCAAACTAACATAAAAAAAACTCACCAAAAACTAGGTCTCCTGTATAGACACAATCAGTACCTTACCCCCACCACCAGACACACCCTCAACTCCACTTACCTTTTACTCTGTCTCGTGTATGGTGCCCCCCTTTTCAGTAAACTTCATATAGACTTATAGGCCAAGCTGGAAGCATGTTACAACAAAATCTCCAAGCTTGCCACCAACTCCAGAAACTCATCTCATCACTGTCTTTCTCTCTCTCTCTCCATTCTTTGCAATGGCTTGAACTTCCAAACTACCTCCTGTTCGGCATATATTTCTCAGAGGTACAGGCAAGCACAGGAGGACTATGGCTGACCAAGTTCGCAGACGACTGCAAACTAGGGGCTGTATTGACTTTCTGGCTGACACAGCCATCCTCCAAAAGGGTCTCACTGAGACGGATACCTGGTGTCGAAATCATGGCCTCAAGCTAAATGCCAAAAAGTGCTTAGTCATCCCCTTTGGAAAAAACAAAGTACCCACAAACTACCACATAGGTGGTAGTCCCCTAAATACGGAAGACGTAATAAGGGATCAGGGGACCCAAGTAGATAGTAATCTCTCCTTTGATAATCACATTGCCAAAGTGGTTAGAAAATCTTACGTGGCCCACCTAATCACAAAAGGGTTTGCATCCAGATCAAAAGAGTTCATTGTGCCCCTCTACTCATTACTCATCAGACCCATCATAGAGTACAACGCCCCCCTTGTGATGTACCTTACAAGACACCTGAAACAGCTGGAAAGACCACAGAAGTACCTCACCAAGAGGATCACTGGCCTCAAACAGATGCCCTATGCAGCTCGACTGAAGAAACTCCAGCTGCACTCGGTTATATGCCGCCTACTCAGAGGTGATCCCTACCTAACATACAAGGCCATGTCCAACCCAGAATTGATGGATATGCGGCACCTGAAGAAAACCATATCCCCTCGAGCCACATGCTCTAGGGATCTAAACCTCACCTCAACAGTAAATAGGACGTGCTGGATGGATAGATTCCTGTCCCAGAGACTTCCCATGTTTTGGAACAAGATTCCAATCTACATTAGGCAGAGCTCACCAACACTCTTCAAGAGAAACCTTGGCGAGTGGATGGGAAACAGAAAGTTTACCCCGGGATCACTTCAATGGCTCTGCTGGACAGAGGCACAGGGAACTAATCTAAGGGGGCAGCGAAAGCCAACACATTCTGGCTAGGCTTATAAATGGCTTTGGTCAGATAGCCTAGTACCTACCTTTGAACCTATAAACTTCTCAAACTTTCTACTGCACACATGCTCATATTCAAACCCTCTAGTTGTCCCTCTATGTCCACCTCTTTAATCCCCTGCATTCCCTCCTGCTCACTTAGATCAGAAAACCTCAATCTTCTAAACATATACAAACCTCTTTGACCCCCTTGTCGCCTACTGTTATCCTGCTCCTTAGCGAAACTCTGGAATTCTCTTCCAGCTTCCCTTTGAAATATCCAGAGCCATTCTAACTTCAAAACTCTTCTTCAATCACACCTCTTCTCAAAGTGGGAATGTTCCTGTACCCATACCACATAACTCCTAAATTACCGTCTCCCTAGTACTATAAATCTCTAACCCATACCACATGAACTTCCTATATCCACTACTTCCATCACTGCATATCATCCTTTACCTCTCCTTTCTTCTCCCTGTCCTCTCCCCATAATTCCATCTAAAAAAAAAAACAACAAACTTGTTTCTATTCTGTACATAATGTTCATGTTTTCATTCTGAAGTGCCTATATTTTGTAAATATTGTCTGAATTAGAAATGTCTTATCTCTATATAACTACTATACAGTTACCTACACTCTGTAAATGTTTTGACTATACAAACCTCAGTTTTGAGGTAGAAATGTTATTGTCTTTCTCCTTTAACTAACTGCATATTATCCTTTGTATATTTCTTCTGTCTTACTACCTTATAACTTTGTATAACATTTTTATATAATTGACTACTTCTGTGGAGCTTTTCTCCTGGGGCCTCAACTGAAAGTGGGCTCCTAAATAAGTACATATTGCACAGAGAAAAAAACGTGTCTGTATTAAAAGCCCGAAAAGAGAAATGCTTGAGTCTATGTACATAGACACATAAAGGTCGATGTACATAAACATCAAGAAAACAGCAAAATTTCAAATACCGAACATGTTTCCTGGTCAGCAGCGCAATGGTGGGGATAAGGAAATATATCCTTTTCCCCACTGTAGTCCGTTCTCGGAGTTGGCCACCCCCCCCCACCCCCCGCATGGGAGGGTGCAGGGGAGCTTGCCCCCCTTGCAGAAGTGTGTTTATTTTTTTACTTACCTGTGTGATGCATTCTGATGACACTCATTCGGCATTTGAAATTTCACTGTTTTCGTGTGTCACTGTTTATGTACATCGACTCGAGCATTTACCATTTCGGGCTTTTAATATTGACCCGAAAAAAAACATACACCATTTGTCAAGTCAGCACCCTCTGAAGGCTTGTGAAGTGACAAATGTTGCTTTTAACAGATAGGGCAATGCTAAAAGGACACAATAGCAACTGGTCCTCTTTCTTCAGTTTAAACATTTAAAGGGATTATAAATTCATATGCCACATACTAAATTACACTACCATCCTGCAAAACGCTTGCATGGAAACTGTACATTCTTTGCAAAAATGTGAAAGAAATGCGCAATTTCAAGTTAAAGTTCTGACACTCTGTCATATAAAAGTGAATAAATACATTTCTTACAGTATGTTTTTTCATCTGCTTTAAAGTAATTTCGGATGGCATTTGAGAAGCTATCTCCTGCTGGAGAAACAGGTTTGACAATCCAGCAGAAAACAGTGTTTGGTGTCTGTAACTATCTTGTCGCATGTTTAAATGCAAATAAAACATAGGAATCCATATGTCAGCCTGATTTCAAAAACTTGAAAAGTTGTAATATCAGTGAAATTAATGATGTTGTAGCAGGCAGAAAACTTTAACACAGTCTTTTTGCACTACTCGAGAGTAGAAAAATAAAATCAGAAAAATGCTTTAAAACTGAGCCACCTCATTGTAAAGCTAAGTCGTCTGCACAGTAGGTAGCATACTGAGGTTCTGTGGGCAAGGCACAGTAGATAGCATACTGAGGTTTTGTGGGCAAGGCAGAGTAGGTAGCAAACTGAGGTTCTGTGGGCAAGGCACAGTAGGTAGCATACTGAGGTTCTGTGGGCAAGGCACAGTAGGTAGCATACTGAGGTTCTCTGGGCAAGGCACAGTAACTTTTTTACTTGCAGGTCTATCTGTCAACATTGAAATATGTTGTGGATGGTCAATTTACTGCAACTTTTGAAATGAAACTAAAAAAGCATACAACAAAGTAATTGCTATATTCTCTTGTTTTCATTTTACAGACTTTTTCCAAGCAAACATTTTCTTCTCCTCCAAAAAAATTCTCTAAATGGCCCTGCCATTCTGATATTAACCAATGAGATCATTATTTCATCCCTAACTTTAAAAGACATCATTCATTCCAGGCGGTTCATCAGCATTCTGCCTAATCTGCCACACCAATTCTGTGAACTCTGTAAAGAGAGTCAACATCACCACCCTGTGTTTTTTTTTTCTTTCACTGTTTCTAAGACATTGAATATGTTTCTTTTAAAACCTTCACACATTATTCTATGTTTGCTTAATGCATTAGTTGTTATCTTATATTTAACTGTACTAACATGTTATCCCTATTCTCACAGCTAACCTTCTCATTTTGCCTATGTAAAATGAGTTACAAGTATGGCCAGTGTTAGCATTTTGGGGGCCCCCTAGGCACTTCCACTGTAAGTATCACTGAAAAAATATTTGGCTCTGCTTACTGCTTCTTACTGCTTGCTCTTGCTGTGGGATTTGAAGTCTTCTTAAGACACTCAGTCTTGCTGGCTGGATTCTGCTAAAATTCAAAGTCTGGTTATATTTGCATTCACAGTCTGTCGCATACAGAAACTTGCAGAATATACACTGATGAGAGAATATACTTTGCAGCATCAACTTTAGAGAGCAGTAACAAATAACTTTTTATAATAAACCAAACGGACCAATGTTGCAGCTTAAAAGTACTGTTCCAATTTTACTTCTCATATAGTACAGATGATGTGAGAGATATAACATTTACCTCAGGACTTGTGTCCCTACCATACCTCTAACATAACTAGATTTAATACAGACTTTTTATACATATTTTAGTTAAACACACACCCTCTTGGTTTTGGAAAGATACTGGCTTGATGACGCAAATGCTAACACATCTGTTCTTGTGCAAATGCTGATAAGTAAACTGTCTTCAAGGAAATGTCTTGTGGATTAGAAAAACATATTCTTAAACTTTCTTAGAAAAACATGTCCTGTTGTCCAGTGAAAGCAGATTACATTCTTGTCATGTCTGTAAGAAGTCATTTTTCTTGATGTGTGTGTAATACACTCATAAGTAAGTTCCTTATTTTTTTAAGCCACAGTCACTTAGTATGGTTGCTGATCACATATTACTAAACTCTGTTTCTGCATTTAAGCAAGCTTTTTCTTTCAGCATATTTACAACAGAATTCATTTCAACCTTAAATTCATAATATCTAACAATTCCCTCTGTTTTTAAACATACTCAAAACATTTTATACTGATATGTATTTTTTATCACATATAGAAAATACATGAAACAAACTTTGTCTTCTTTTGATCAAAATGCAATTTTACATAGTTAATACAATGATATTAAGTATCACTACCAAAACCGAATGTATTTAACAACTTTTTCTTTTGCAGACCATTCTGTGAAAATATTTTATCAGTTATGAGCTGTGTCTGCTTTAGTTTAACTTGATTAATTTATTCTTTTGCAATTACAGAATTTAATTTATGACTTAGAACTGTTTCATTAACTCTTTGCAACTTGTTGAATTAACTATAAGAGACAAGAACCATGTGCTACTGCAAGCATTTATACACTACTGAAAATATACAGTTTCAATGTCATTTTAACCATAACATTATGATCATGTCTTTGAACTGCTCATTAAGATCTTGGTTGACAGTGAAGTGAACATAAAGTACTGAACTGGGCTTAGATAATAAATATTTGAAAGCAATTATTTTACTGGGGTAAAACCAGTGATATTACAACTTGACAAATTACTTTTAAACTTATTACAATGTATTTACACAGACTGTTTGCTATTCATGCATTTCAATCTAGCAGCTATCCTGAACCCAATTTTTTTAAAACATGGTTTTTCACACATATTCATTGCCAGACATTAATTTAATTTGTACTGAATTCTTCTGTATTTGTACATACAAAGACTATAAAGTAAATTTAGTCTAATCTTACAAATTTAATAGCATTAATATTGCCAAAAACATATTAATTTAATTTGTACTGAATTCTTTTGTATTTGTACATACAAAGACTATAAAGTAAATTTAGTCTAATCTTACAAATTTAATAGCATTAATATTGCCAAAAACATATTGAAATAGTGACCAATCTTGTTCAATTTTTTTACATATCTTTACTCTCTCTTGTATAGCTGTTATCAATTTTTAAGCCATCTCTTGTTTTTTTAAACCATCTTTTGTATAGCTTTACAGTTTAACAGATTGTAAATACAATTTAATACTAAACAATACAATAATAACCATTATGATAGCTATTAACTTGTAAAATATCTTATTCTGTAAGGTTTAATCCAGTTTATCAGTATGTCTAATGCACTAATACCTGTTTTTTTCCTTCCCCCCTAAAAGAGTATTGTCAAGAAGGAATGAAATGTTATTTTTTTTCTTGTAGCTTTATTTCTGACCCTTGTTGTTTATTTTTTTCTGTAGCGTTATTTCAGACCCTTGCTTATTTTTTTCTGTAACTTTTTCAGACCCTTGTTGTTTGTTTTTTTTTTCTGTAGCTTTATTTTTAGACCCTTGTTGTTTATTTTTTATGTAGCTTTATTTTAGACCCTTGTTGTTTATTTTTTTCTGTAGCTTTATTTTAGACCCTTGTTTATTGTTTCTGTAGCTTTATTTCTGACTCTTGTGCAATACTGCTTATACAGTCAGTGTAAAACTGAGAAAGTACCCCTCCCCCTGTAGTACTGCAGCACTGTTTATCTGCTTTATAATATATGTCAGCCCAACACTTTGGTTATACATTTGCTTTATTAGGTTATTAAACTGTAGACCTTTGTCTGATATGATCATCTTTTCTGTTGCCTTTCTGTCTATTTCTACTAGTAGTAGTTATTTGTACCCTCCTGTATACTTTATTTGAGCTGTATGTATACTATAACCCATCTGTTGGCTATACTTGATGTAACTAAGGGTTTTTTTTAATTATTATTATTTTTTATCAATGACATATATGCACAATTGTGATGTTTTATTATAATTACCAAATAGTGTTGCATGTGAACATTTTAACAATTATGTTTTAAATAATAAATTTTTAGAAAAACTCAAGCCACTTGTCTAGCAGTCTTGTTTCTTATCTTATCTTTTCAACATTTCCTGTAACTATTCATCCAGTTTAGGAAGGTCTGAGCTCACATTTCAGTTAACCTTTTTAGCATTTTTCCTTTAATCATCTGTTAGTAAAATGCTGTTATAAAACACTTCATATTATATTTGTGATTTGCATAACTATGCAAACTAAACATTATTTTACAATTTGTTTACATATTTTTTAACTTTTAATTTCAGTATTTTTATTTATTTATTTAACTGTTCTGACTTAATTTTACAAAGACTGTTTGACTAATTCTATCTGTGATTTTATTTCTTTTTAAAATTCAGAACTTTAACTGTTTGGTGTTAGTATATAATTATAAAAAAATTGTAAAAAACAAAATAGATATTAGCTTAATTAACGTATGTTTATACTTACATTATTTATATTTGCTGTTGTCTGCCTTTTGCTTTTGTGCATTGTAAACAAATGTACTCTAGATGAAAATAACATGCATGCATGTCTGTCTTGTATCTGTATATCTTTATACAATCATGTCAGTTTTGTGACTTTAACTTTTTACTCTTATTATCTATTTTTATTTAATTTTATACACTAGAACAGTTTTGTTTACCTTTTGACTATGCTAAGAATGGCAGTCATATGCTCTACTTTACTGTAGTACTGATAAATACATTGCTTTAATTGAATGGAAGTTTTAAACATTTGAGAATGATTTGTCAGATCCTATCATCCTACCATGTAAGCTTAACCATTTTCAAAACACAAACATATTATAAAATATATTTCTTTTGCACAGATCAGCTGTAGTTTCCTACTCTTTCCCAATGTATGAAGGAAGTCAGTCTCTGTCAGTTCAGCTAATCTATTTTCTTCATCTTGTAACTGTTAGTCTCCTCATGGTCTGCCTGATATGTCTCAGGAACCTGTTCTGCTGAATCTGAAACTCCTATGCACTTTTGAAAAAATGTTTGTATAACTTGTCTAAACTTCCTGAACTCATTGTGTCTCTTTTTTTAGAAGTTTACTACATTTTTTGTAACAAAATGTACTAAGGGTTCTATCAGTAACTGATTTGACTCACATGTGGTGACAGGACATAACTGTTTAACATCTGAATATAATGGAAACACTTTAGCCTTAGTTAATTCTTTATCATGAACATATCTGTCTTCACAGTCTATTGTTTTATGACATAATACACAAAATGCAGTTTTTGTTGAGTCCCACAATAAACATTTGTCATACCCCACATAGTTTTCTTTGAGATACCAGTTAAATATTGTAATACATTTGCTTTGCATAATGCCTTACTATCAACCTGCCCTACTAAGGTTTTACATTTACTAATATGCTGTGTATACCAACATTGCAATTTTTTACATTTGCTTGAATTATGCATGAAAATATCCATACTGTCTAATCTAATATCCAAACTGTCTTATAATATGCAAACTGTCCAATATCCAAACTGTCAAATAGCATCCATACAAAAAAATGTGACGTAGAAAAAAGTCTTACCAGTGAGCAAGAAAACAGGTGATCAGGCTGTTGTTGCAGATGGCTGGAAATTTTTCAGTCACTTGAGAAGCTGGGAAAGCACAACAGGCAGTGGACTGTTGGGCTAGTGGATATCCCCCTTTTCTTTAGTGAAATTATGGCACTGCGACTGGAACTTCTGTCTCACTCCGGATGTAGACGTCTAAAAAACTTTACTACTGCAAGCTGCATAAACTGGAATACTTCTGTTCAGAATTGACACATACGTACAAATGTTAGTTACTGCAATTTAACTGAAGTAACCCTCTGCAGGGCTTACCATCACTCCCCCTGTGTTTGAATGCAGAGTGTAGGTTCAAATGCAGGCTAGCTTGCCATTGAAAAATTATATGGCTCTAGACACTCAGCTGGCTTGCCACTGAAAAAATATTTGAATCTGCTTACTGCTTTTTACTGCTTGCTCTTGCTGTGGGATTTGAAGTCTTCTTAAGACACTCAGTCTTGCTGACTGGATTCTGCTAAAATTCAAAGTCTGGTTATATTTGCATTCACAGTCTGTCGCATACAGAAACTTGCAGAATATACACTGATGAGAGAATATACTTTGCAGCATCAACTTTAGAGAGCAGTAACAAATAACTTTTTATAATAAACCAAACGGACCAATGTTGCAGCTTAAAAGTACTGTTCCAACTTTACTTCTCATATAGTACAGATGATGTGAGAGATATAACATTTACCTCAGGACGTGTGTCCCTACCATACCTCTAACATAACTAGATTTAATACAGACTTTTTATACATATTTTAGTTAAACACACACCCTCTTGGTTTTGGAAAGATACTGGCTTGATGACGCAAATGCTAACACATCTGTTCTTGTGCAAATGCTGATAAGTAAACTGTCTTCAAGGAAACGCCTTGTAGATTAGAAAACATAGTCTTAAACTTTCTTAGAAAAACATGTCCTGTTGTCCAGTGAAAGCAGATTACATTCTTGTCATGTCTGTAAGAAGTCAGTTTTCTCATAAGTAAGTTCCTTATTTTTTTAAGCCACAGTCATTTAGTATGGTTGCTGATCACATATTACTAAACTCTGTGTCTGCATTTAAGCAAGCTTTTTCTTTCAGCATATTTACAACAGAATTCATTTCAACCTTAAATTCATAATATCTAACAATCACCCTGTCACTGCCACACCTCCTAAGCAAATTTTAGTTCATGCTGCAAACCTTTGGGAGTAGTACACACAGTATGACCTGTAGCTACAATACTCTTACATTACAACAGGTCAATATACCACACTACACTGGCCAGTCTCACAAAGGAACATTCACAGTTACTGACATTTAGTTGCAACAATGATGCATCACAACAAATCTCTGTAACTGTCTGGACTTGAGTGAGACGGAATCCTGGGCCTACTGTTTCAGACTACCACCAACCCCACAAGCACATACCCCCTCCCCTCTGTTTCACCTCATCTTGGGCTCCCCATACAATGCACATTACTTTTTTTCTTTCTTTTTTTTTTTACATTTTGCCTTATTCTTCAGCTTTTTTAAGACACCATAACTGTCTATATTCTCTGAAGTGCATTTTAAGTTTTTTTCCTTTTTTCACAACCTTTTCATCCGATGATGTCAGAACTTATGATCAAAGATAGAAATTCAGTGTTTCTGTTCAGCTTAGATGTTCTGTGTGTTTCACTGTTGCAGTCATCACATTTGGGTTATCTGCTTGCAGTAGCCCTCAGTCGGCCTGATTATCAAAGTCGGGTCCTGCGTCGGTTACTGTCTCATCTTCTGTGACGTCAGGTAGTCAGGGGTATAAAGCATACAGCCAACGCCATTACATCAGTCTTTCTTGCTGTGCGGTGCCCAAAGCAGAAGCAGTTCACAAGTGCCAGTCGGCCGACTCCTGAAATTTTCATTTTCGAGTTTCAGAACCAAAGTCTTCAACTAAAGTTAAGAACCCCGTTGGGGAAACATTTTCTTGCTCTAAACCGATGTCAGTAAAAGTCAATAATTATATTTCTTGTGGAAAGCAAATACTTCATAAAGATTTTCATTCGTACTGTATTCCTTGCCTAGGCCCTGACCACAACGTACCACCCTGTCGGTTTTGTGCCTTATTTAAACCTAAAACTATTCATTGCTGGTATATTTTCACTTCTAAATATTTTGGTACTCAGTTCAATTATCCGGATATGTCTTCGGTAAGCCGCCTGACTACCGACATTCCGAAAACACGCAAAGATAAAGACAGAGACAGGCCGCCTAGGTCCAAAGCTGTTGACGCTTCTCCTAAGCTAGTAGCCATTTCGCCGGTACTCAGTGAGGCGCTTTCGCAGCCCCTGATACCCGCTACTTCAGATTCACAGGCCTCTACTGAGACCCATTCGGAGTCTGGTATGCTGCGAGATGCTTCAACTGTGGAACCTGCGGATGTCTCTACCTTGGATGGCTCTGGAGCTGCTGTGCAGGCACCAGCTTCTGAAGGTGTATTCAGGCCTACTGACTTTCATATTAAACTGACACCATATTTTTCTTCAGGGCCTAAAACTCGAGCCATGCCTAGGAAACCAATGACTAGACCGCATGGTCAGGCCTCTATGCCTAAAAAACAAGTGATAAGAATGGCTGAAGACCTTATTAGTTTAATCAGGGGAAGCCAACCTTCCCCCTCTAAGTGACCTAAGACTGAGTTTGCTTATGATACTTCTGACCAGGATTCTGAAATTTCTGTCTCCTCTGATAACCAGGATTTACCCTTATCCACCTCTGAGGATTCTGATGCAGAGGACTCTATTCCCTCTGCTTCTCCCCCAGAGGATTTTTCTTTTGGTGAAACCTTGCATACTCTTAGGGAGCATTTTCACTGGGAAAGCCAGGATTACTCTGATTCTAAAAAGAGGCTTAGAGATTTCTTAACTCCTGCCCCAACACAGGCCTTTAGCTATCCCTCCTGTGCTGGACATTGTTGATGATGCCTTTTCGGAATCTAGCTTGGCCCCTGACTCTTTACCTCCTGCTCCCAGGAAACCTGATAGATATTACAGGGTTCCTGATTCTCACAAGTTTCTTTGTAAAAATGTTACTGCAGATCCTGAGACCATTTCACAGGGACCCAAGGGCATTAAGGCTACTACTACTAAAAAGATTCCAGGGCCCTTATAGATGGGGTAAGAAGGTATACACCTCTGCAACCTTGGCCATCAGGGCCTTAAATTTCCAGTTTCATATGTTAAAGTATCAGCAGCATATTATTGGATTGCTTAAACAGAAAATAATGTTGATTCCTGATTGTGCTGAAAATAAGGATTTACAGGATTTCATGCATTCTACTGAACAGGTTGGAAAACATACATACAATGTGGTTTTGATTCATTGATTGATTGTCACTGGGTCTGTACTCAGAAGGCATGCTTGGCTTAAGGAGCAATCTTTGCCAGATCATGTTAAAACTAAATTGCTGGATGCTCCCTTAAATCAGGACTGCCTGTTTGGCAACAAAGCAGAAGAAGTTCTTAAAAAGATGGAGGAAAAGGCTAAATCTATGCAAACTGTTAAAGATTTCTTACAAGTGCAGCCTCCAAGATTTAGTAGTCATTGGCCTTCAAAAAATTGGTCCTTTCCTGCCTCTTCCAGGCCTTCTCAGTTCAAACCCAGAACCAGCAGAACAACCAGGCTTCAGTCCCAGGGTACACACAGGACTAAGCAGTGGGGGGGCTCCCACTTCCAAATCAGGGAGTAGTAAGACCCCCCCTATGGTAAGCTGTCTCAATGACTGAACTTTAAAACTTCCAAGAACTTCTCAACTAACTGCTCCTTTAGGGGGAAAGATTGCTCTGCAGGCAAAAAACTGGGAACTCATTACCCAGTACAATTGGGTTTTAAATATAGTTTCCCAAGGATACAGATTCCACTTCCACACTTTACCAACCCCAAATGGTTGGCCAGCTCTACCCCCAAATCAGTGGGCAGAGGCTCAAAAGTAAGTACTCTCTCTCTTAAGATTAGATGCTATTCAGATTGTACCAGAAGAGGAAAAGGGACAAGGTTTCTACTCAAGACTTTTCCTGGTACCCAGAAAAGACAACTCATTGCATCCTATCCTGGACCTTTCTATCCTAAACACCTTTTTGGTGATTCCAAAATTCAAGATGCTAACTCTTCACCAGTTGCTTCCCATGATAGGCAAAGATGCTTGGTTGGCAACACTGCATTTAAAGGAAGCCTACCTGCACATCCCAGTCCGGGAATCTTGCAGAAGATACCTGTGCTTCAAAATAGGCTGCATGCACTATCAGTTCTCTGCACTGCCCTTTGGCTTATCTACTGTGCCCAGGGTATTCACAAAGTGCCTAGATCCAGTCATTGCATTTTGCAGACAAAGAAATATTTAAATATATCCATACCTGGACGATTGTCTAATTCAGACAGAAAGCCAGGACATACTCTTAAATCATCTGGCATTTGTACAAAAGGTGCTAACTTGTCTGGGGTACACCATAAACAAAAAGATATCACAGCTGGTACACTGTCAATAAATTATATTCCTTGGAGCAAGCTTGAACACAACTTCCTAGATGGCTTTCCTCACGCCAGAGAAACAAATTCATTTGACAACTTTCTTCAAACTAGTGGCCACAAAGACCCTGCTATCTGCAAGGCAAATACTGCAAGCTTTGGGGTTCATGGCCTCGTGCATTCTACTAATTCCATATGCAAGACTGCATATGAGGAAACTACAGTGGTATCTAAAAAGCCTATGGTGTCAACATTCTCAGGATCTAGAAGCAATGATTCCTGCCATAACTTGCCTACTGTTAGAATTCCTTTGGTGGGCAGATGCCTGCCACCAAAACAAGGGACTACCATTCACTCTACCACCTGCCGCCCAATCCCAAACAGACGCATCAGACTATGCATGGGGTGCTCACCTGGCAGGGAAGTGCATTCAGGGCAAATGGAACCCAAATCAAATGCACCTGCATATCAATCAAAAAGAAATGTTAGCTGTACAGAATGCTCTGGCAGCCTTCAAGGACCACATTCTTCCAGAACAATTAATGGTAAAGATGGACAACACCACTGATGTCCTTCAAGGATGCATCTGCAGTCCTTACATATGGGTTGTCCTGCTTCAGGCAGCCCTTTGGTCGGCCGGATTCCAAAGTCTGGGTCCGGCGTCGGCTGATGTCGCCCCTTCCCCGACGTCAGAGCGCCTGGGGTATAAAAGTGTCAGCCGACGCCATCTTCCTCATTCTTTCTTGCCGCGTGGTGCCCGAAGCAGAAGCAGTTCGCAAGTGCTGGTCGGCCAGCTCCTGTAACTTCAGCTACCGAAGACTTCAAAAAGCTAAGTACCCCGTTGGGGACTCTTTCTTGCCTCAGCCGATGTCAGATCAAATGCTTAAAGTTAATAATTGCTTGACTTGTGGGAAACAAATACCTCATAAGGATTTCCATTCCTACTGCCTCCCCTGCCTAGACCCAGACCACGACGTCTCGGCCTGTACTGCCTGTGCCTCCTTTAATCGACGCACTCTTAGGCGTCGGTCGGAGTTTGCAGAGGAATTTTTTGGGGCTAGTTTCTCTTATAAAATGCCGTCGGAGACTCCGACTTCTCATGTAACCAAGAAACAGAAGGACAAGGACCGACACACGCGGACCGTGGTTTCGGCTGAAACCGCTCCTAGGCCTGCCGCGAGTGTCTCGGTCTCGGCTGAAACCGAATCCTTGGTACTTCCGTCCGTAGAAACCGCTCAACCGGCAGCCTTGGTCCCAGAGGCCTTTTCTGAGTCGGTTATAGAATTACCCTCGGAAACCGGTGTTCAGGAACCTACCGACACCATTCCCCTAGACAAAACTACTCCAGCACGTGGGGCAGCCAGGCCCCCTGCATCCATGTCCATAAAAGCTTTCACTAGGGCTAAAGCTGCTAAGCAACAAAAAACTCTGCCTCCCAAGTCTATTTCTCAGGGATCCACTACAGGTTCTCAGATACTAAGTTTGGCTGAGGACCTTATTTCCTTAATTAGGGGCTCTCAGCCTCATCCGGACAGGGGCTCTCAACCCCACTAGACAAAAGGCCCAGGGTTGAGTCTGCTGAACCTCAGTCCTCTGATGAGGCCTCTGATGGCTCTGCTCTATCAGACTACCAGGAGGAGGCCTTCACGGCCTGTGTGGATTCTGATGCAGAGGAATCTATTCCCTCTGCCACCCTCCTGAAGAACTGTCCTTTGGGAGACCCTTCACTCCATGAGAGAGCATTTCCAATGGCAGGGCCAGGAATTCTCCGATTCCAGGAAGAGATTAAGGACTTTTCTTCATTTACCTCAGCATAGACCTTTGGCTATTCCTCCTGTTTTAAGTGTCATTGATGATGTGTATTCTGAGTCTAGCACTACCCCTGACACCCTTCCTCCGGCTCCTGTTAAACCCGATAGGTACTACAGGGTCCCGGACTCGCATCATTTCCTTTACAAGGCCCACTCTGCTGACCCAGAAACTATTTCCCAGGGTCCTAAAGGGGTTGCAGCTGCCACTTCTAAAAATCCACTCCCCTCTGAAAGGGAGTCCAGGGCTTTAGAGAGATGGGGTAAAAAAGTGTACACTTCTTCCACTCTGTCTACGAGGGCTTTAAATTGTCAATTTCATATAATACAGTACCAAGAGTATTTGTTAGATGAATTGCAGAAAAAACTGTCTTCGCCTGAACCCCTAGATCGTAAGTCACTTCAGGATCTGGTACATAATTCACAACAGGTTAGCAACCATTTCTTGCAGTGTGGTTATGATGCATTGGAAGCTTCATATAGGTCAGCAATGACAGGTGCAGTCATACGTAGACATGCCTGGCTGAAGGAACAATCTCTGCCAGGTCATGTTAAGGCTAAGCTTCTGGATGCTCCACTGGAAAAGCAAAAGTTATTTGGCTCCACTGCTTAAGAGGTCTTAAAGAAATTTGAGGAAAAGGCAAAATCTGTACAAACAGTCAAAGATTTCCTCCAGATACAACCACCAAGATTCAGCAGAAATTGGCCTTCTAAGAATTGGTCCTTTCCAGAAGAGAGATTTCAAAGAGGCAAGAACAGGCGTGCCAGAGGTAGAGGGCAAGCTAGAGCCTCCTACAGAGGACGTCAATGGCAGCCTCCTTACCAGAGAGGTAGTGCAGGTCCAACAACTGCTGCACAAGGACAGGCTCAATGACTTCACCTTGACCCCGCCGACCAGGGCTCAATTAGAAGCACCTTTGGGCGGAAAGTTGTCTTTATTCTCAAAAAATTGGCACAGTATTACAAGGGACAAATGGACACTGCAAATAATAGACAAAGGCTACAGGTTCCATTTCCATACATTACCAGAAAGAAAGGGAATGCCAAACCTGCCACCAAATCAGAGGACAGAGACTTTAAAACAAATTGCCAACCTATTGCAAATGAAATCTATAGAAAAGGTTCCTCTCTCAGAACAAGGCCAAGGATTTTATTCCAGACTATTCCTTGTCCCAAGAAAAGAAAAACAATGGAGGCCTATTCTCGATTTGTCCGCACTGAATACTTATCTCATTGTGCCAAAATTCAAAATGCTGACCCTACAGCAACTCCTTCCCATGCTGGGCAAGGGGTCTTGGCTGGTAACTCTAGACCTCAAGGAGGCATACCTGCATGTCCCTATCAGACAAAGTTGCAGAAGACACCTCAGATTTCTTGCAGGTTCAGAGCATTATCAATTCTCAGCATTGCCCTTTGGCTTATCTACTGCGCCCAGAGTATTCACGAAATGTCTGGCATCAGTAATTGCACACTGCAGACTTCAGGGGATTCAAATATACCCGTATCTGGACGACTGCCTTATACAAGCGGACAGCCAACAAACTTTGGAAAAACATTTGAATTATGCCATCCGCCTACTGCAGGCCTTGGGATACACAGTCAACATTCACAAGTCAAGACTTGTGCCATCCCAAAGAATAACTTTTCTGGGTGCAGAACTAGATACAACCACCCAAATGGCTTTTCTCACAGAAGAAAAACAAAGACAACTACCGGATTACTTCAAAAATCTAACAAAACAAACTCAGAGCAAGGAAAATCCTGCAGGCCCTGGGTTACATGGCATCGTGCATTCTTCTGATTCCACAAGCAAGGCTGCATATGAGAAAACTACAGTGGTACCTAAGGAGTTTATGGTCTCAGCACAATCACAGCCTAGAAGCTTTGATACCACTCATTCCATGCCTTCAAAAGGAATTCCTGTGGGGGCCCAAGCAAGCCAGTCAAACAGGGGCCTGCCTTTCAGCAAACCAGTAACCAACCAAACCATTACCTCGGACGCTTCAGACCATGGATGGGGAGCACATATGGAGGACAGTTGCATCCAAGGTCTATGGTCTCAGAAAGAATTGCGCATGCACATAAACCAAAAGGAAATGCTGGCAGTGATTCATGCAATCGAGGCCTTCAAGCTCTTTCTACATCAAGGCCACCTGCTAATAAGGACAAACAATACCACAGTTATGTGGTACATAAACAAGCAAGGAGGTACCCATTCTTTGCAGACTAGCAATGAATCTTTGGGAACTTTCCCTAAAACTCAATATAGAGCTGCAATCCCAGTTTGTGCCAGGAAAAGACAATGTACTGGCGGACAGCCTAAGCAGAAATACCATGGACCCACACGAATGGATGCTGCACCCAGACATCTTCCTTCAGATAACACAATCATGGGGGAGGCCGGACATAGATCTTTTTGCCTCCCACCACAATCATCAGCTGAAGAAATTCTGCACAAGGACATACCAGCCACAAGCATGGAAAGTGGACACCCTGTCTTTCAGTTGGAATACTCTAACAGTGTATGCATTTCCACCACTCCCACTAATGACCAAGGTCTTACTGAAAATCAAGACAGAGCAGCCAAAAGTGATTCTAATAGCCCTGGACTGGCCAAGGCAGCACTGGTACCCACTGTTACGGAGCCTGTCACACACGAAACCGTGGCCTCTACCACTATGGACACTCCTTCTGACACAGCACAATTACAAAACTCTGCACTCCAGCCTGAAAACCCTGCAGCTGACAGCCTGGAGAATACCTTGACTCCTCACCAGGAAAAGCTATCCAAGAGAGTGAAGGATATCATCATGGAAGCTCGCAGACCTTCCACGAGAAAGACATATTCAGCAAAATGGAAAAGATTCCACACTTGGAACACCGCAAAGGGCCTAGATGCCACAGTGATGAGCATGGCACATATCCTGGAATACTTGGCAGACATGCTCCATAATGGCCTTTCTTACTCTTCCATAAAAATTAATGCTTCAGCAATTTCAGCAGAATACAATACTGATCCACCCATCTTCTCTCATCCTCTCCTAAGGCAGTTTCTAAGAGGAATTAAAAACATCAATCCTCCAAGAAAACCACCAGTGCCTACATGGGACCTTAACTTCATGTTGGAAAAGTTGACTTTACCTCCCTTTGAACCAGCAGCATCTTCAGAGTTACAGTTCCTGTCTTGGAAGACTGCCTTCCTTCTGGCCATAACCTCAGCAAGAAGAGTATCTGAATTGCAGGCACTCATGGCAGTACAACCATTTCTTATTTTTCATCAGGACAGAGTCTCCTTGAGAGCCAATCCTTCATTCATGCCAAAGGTGGTATCCAGGGTCTCATTGAACCAAGCTATTCACCTGCCTACCTTCTTTCCAAACCCACAAAACAAGGGAGAGAAACTTCTGCATACCCTGGACATTCACAGACAGTTACGCTACTACTTGGACAGAACTAAGACTTTCAGAAAAACTGACCAGCTGTTGGTAGCATATGCTGCAGGCATTCAAGGAAAAGCAATTTCCAAACAGACAATTTCAAAATGGATAGGAAATTGCATTCGATTCTGCTACTCTTATCATGGAAAAGCGGTGCCAGCTAACATCAGACCTCATTCCACCAGAGCTATAGCCACCTCCACAGCCTTCTTAAGAGGGGTGGCTACCAAGGACATTTTAGAAGCTGCTACATGGAGCTCCGTGCATACATTTTCCAAGCATTACAATTTACCCTTATATTCCAGATCCAGAGCAGGCTTTGCTACGGCAGTCCTGCAGGGCATTTTAGCTACACCATCATTTTCTTAGAGCCTACCACCCCAGCTTGGCTATGGTATTCTACCCATATGTAAGGACTGCAGATGCATCCTTGAAGGACATAGTACAGTTTTGTACCTACCATAAATGTAGATGTCCGATAGGTATGCATCTGCAGTCAGGTTTACCCTCCCTCCTTCCCCTCTGTGGTACTTCTTGGGTACTTATCCCTCTTATAGCTAGCTGGGGTTATCTTTTATGGTGTATTTGTTTTATATTACTGTGCATGTTTGCAATATTTTGTATTTCTACCAAATTTAGCCTTCCTTAGAGGGCACCTGGCATCTGGGGCAAGAAAAACTGAGGAAGATGGCATCGGCTGACACTTTTATACCCCAGGTGCTCTGACGTTGGGGAAGGGGCGACATCAGCCGACGCCGGACCCAGACTTTGGAATCCGGCCGACCGAAGGGCTGCCTGAGGCAGGACAACCCATATGTAAGGACTGCAGATGCATACCTATCGGACATCTACATTTATGGTAGGTACAAAACTGTACTTTATGTGGTACATAAACAAGCAGGGGGGTACCCATTCCTCCCCCTCTGCAGACTAGCCATGGCTCTGTGGAACACAGCCCTGAGCTACCAAGTGCATCTACAGGCTCAATTCCTGCCAGGAAAACTAAATACACTGGCAGACGAACTAAGCAGAAATCTAACGGACCGACATGAGTGGAAACTGGAACCAAAGGCTTTCAGCATGTTGATAAACAAATGGGGGAGCCCAGATATAGACCTATTTGCCTCCCCCCAGAACTACCAATTGGACAAATTCTGCACA
The DNA here is from genome assembly GCF_019279795.1 of Protopterus annectens. Lineage (NCBI taxonomy): Eukaryota > Metazoa > Chordata > Ceratodontiformes > Protopteridae > Protopterus > Protopterus annectens. Next base: position 178,575,367 of record NC_056748.1, read on the forward strand.
AGGATTCCCCAAAAACAAGCTTGGAAAGTGGATGCTCTGTCCTTCAGCTGGAAAAATCTATCAGTTTATGCCTTTCCTCCTTTGCCTCTCTTCTCCAAAATACTACTAAAGATCAAACAGGACAAACCAAGGATGATACTGATTGCACCAGACTGGCCACGCCAACACTGGTACCCCCTCTTGCGCAATGTGTCACAGCTAGCCCCATGGCACCTGCCTCAGACCCCTACCCTGCTGTCACAGCAGGAGAGCCAGATTCTGCACCCCCAGCTTCAAACCGTGAACCTGGCAGCCTGGCTAATTACCTAATGTCTCCATTACAATCTCTCAGTTAACAAGTGTTGGATGTCATTTTGGAGGCAAGGAGGCCTAGTACTAGAAAATCTTATGCTGAAAATGGAAAAGATTCTGTGCCTGGAACCAAACTCAAGGGATGGCCACAACAGTGTCCAATGTACCTCTGATTCTTCAATACTTAACTGAGATGCTTCACAAGGGTCTTTCCTTTTCCTCCATCAAAATTCACACCTCAGCCATTTCAACTCATTACAACACAGAACCACCCTTCTTTTCTCACCCACTGCTCAAGCAGTTTCTCAGAGGGGCCAAAAACGTAAGACCACTCAGAAGATCCCAGCCTGGGATCTTAACTTTGTATTGGAAAAATCCACTCTGCCTCCTTTTGAGCCACCTGCAAGTGCAGAGTTAAAATTCCTTTCCTGGAAAACAGCTTTCCTTTTAGCAATCACTTCAGCAAGAAGGGTATCTGAATTACAGGCCCTTATGGCAGTGGAGCCTTTCATCATCTTTCATGCAGACAGGGTGTCCCTCAGGACCAATCCCTCCTTCATGCCCAAAGTGGTATCTAGTGTGACTCAATCAATCCATTCATTTGCCAACCTTCTTTTCTAATCCACAGAATAAAGGGGAACGGATACTGCACTCCTTAGATGTGCACAGACAACATAGATTTTACTTGGACAGGACTAAAGCTCAAAGGAAATCTGAACAACTGCTGGTGGCATTTGCTGCAGGGGCAGAGGGGAAGGCTATTTCAAAGTAAACCATTTCTAAATGGATTGTCCATTGCATTCATTTCTGCTTTTAGCACCATGGAAAACCTATCCCACAGGGGATTAGACCCCATTCAACCAGGGCTGCATCTATCTCTACAGTCTTTCTCAGGGGTGTCCCTACCAGAGACATCCTAGAAGCTGCTACCTGGAGTTCTGTACATATCTTCACCAAGCATTACCATTTGTCAATTGTCTCTAAATCCAGCGCTGGCTTTGCCACTGCAGTTTTGCAGGGCCTTATAGCTGTCTCTAATGCTACCAAAATTCCTCCTCCCATCCTTACCTTTGGGAATCTACCCAAATGTGATGACTGCAACAGTGAAACACAAAGAACATAGTACAGTTGTGTACACTTGCCATAAATGTAGATGTTTGAATGTATTCACTGTTGCAGTCCTGGTTACCCTCCCTCCAGCCCCCTGACTTCTTTTGGCTATACCTCTACACTGCCTTACTATGCTTAAAAGCTTTTTGGTGTATTTGCTTTTTTGTTGGAGGTACAGCCTTGTGTGTGTGTGTGTGTGTGTGTGTGTGTGTGTGTGTGTGTGTGTGTGTGTGTGTGTGTGTGTGTGTGTGTGTGTATTTAATTGCTTCCCATTAGGGGGGCACCTGACATCTGGGGCAAGAAAATGATGTAATGGTGTCTGCTGCATGCTTTATACCCCTGATTACCTGACGAAAGATGAGACTGCAACTGACGCAGGACCCAAGACTTTGATAATCAGGCTGACTGAGGGCTACTGCAAGCAGATAACCCAAATGTGATGACTGCAACATTGAATACACACGGAACATCTACATTTATGGTAAGTGTACACAACTGTACTTTTCATAGGTTCATAGGTAGGTACTAGGCTATCTGCCTGAAGGCATTTGTATGCCTAGCAAGAGTGTCGGCTTTCATCGCCCCATTGATTAATTAACTGAGCCTCTGTCAAGTAGAGCCAATGAAGTGATCCCAGGGGTGTATTTTCTGTTACCCATCCACTCGTCAAGGCTCCTCTTGAAGAGTGTTCGTGAGGGGCTCTGCCTAATGTAGTTAGGAATTTTGTTCCAAAGCAAGGGGAGTCTCTGTGACAGGAATCTATCCCTCCAGCATGTTCTATTTATTGTTTTGGCAAGGTTTAGCTCACTAGAGCGAGAGCGTGTGGCTCGCAGTGACTTAGATTTCTTTAGGTGGAGCATGTCCATCAATTCTGAGTTGGACATGGCTTTGTAAGTCAGGCAGAGATCCTGGCATCCTTTCAACACACCTTTGCTAACCAACACAGCACAGTAGTAATCATTTAGGAAGTAACGCAAAAAAGCCAGGGTCCAAGAAACTATAGGGTATAAACGCTCTGGGAAGCACTTTAGAGCATTTTCCCAACCTTTTAATCCAGTGGTGGCCTAAACTAAAATCATGAGTAAGAAAATAATGTCTTTTTTTTTTTTTTTTGTCTTTCAAGGAAGGTATTAAGTTGTTCCAAAGGCTAAATGTTCAAAGTTGACAAAATAGTAGCTCGTAATAAACTAACAAGCCAATTGTTGTGAGGACACACAGGTCTATCCCAAAATATGCTTGCCTTCCTAACCTCCCCCCAAAAATGACAGTCATTGCCTGTTTATCCCACTGGTGCTAGATTGGGATAAAAGCAGAGGTACAAACTGCCACAGTCATGTATTTCAAGAGACTGCTGACATACATATACATAGCATGCCTCCTCACCCCTAACCCCGAAAGGCAGCTACCTGTATACATGCTTGATGTATGATTGTGAGGAAAGTGAAAAAAATAATGATTACCATAATGTATTTTACTTTGTTGCTCCTAGAACGTACACTGACTCTATAGAAGTTGTAGTAACCATTTTTGTACAACTGCGAGGTTTGTCAGAAAAGTAAAACAAACAATAACCACACAGTCTTTAGGCCAGACATAAGGTATACTGACATCCTGTGCACACCTCTAAGGTTTGACTGTGATGAAAATTAAAGAAGTAATAACCACACAATCCCCAGCCCCCCCCCCCACACACACACACAACTTACAGTATTTTTTTTGAACACACACACACACACACACACACACACACACACACACACACACATCTAAGCAGGGCTGATTTTAGATTGGGTGTAGTTGAGAGCAGTGACCATTATCAGCTTTATCCTAGAGAGTCATATCACAGCCCTGCTCAGGTTAAAGAGCATAATCTGAAAATTAATGCATTTTTTTGTCTTAATTTTTCCCCAACCAGCAATAGCTTTTGTGGGGCCCCTCCACACAGTCATAGATGATTAAGGGAGCCTCCCATATCCATTTTTACGGTCTAGAGAGTATGGGCCACCAGCATCTTAGAGGATCTAAGTGTCTGAATGCTTTGTGATATATTTTATGCCTTACTTTTTTACTTGTTAGCTGTGTTTTATGACTGATACCCAGAAGAATAACATATGTATCCTAGAATTACTGGGTGTGTGCACAGATAAAAATCGGTGATATGTTTACAAACACACACACACGTATAAGCCATAGCTATATTAGTCTTGTACTTATTTCAGCAAATAGCAACACTTTGTGCAACACTAATACTGCCACACCATATCAGTGACTGCTGTTTAGCAGTCATCAAAAAAACATCAGCAGTAAGTCACTTTTATTTACCTTGAGGAGAAATGCATATATGCCACTGTCCCTGATTTCACAGACCTTCCCTGATTTTGCTCATAATTTTGCTCTGTCCTTTGAAAAAATTTGATTTGCTGGTAAATCATTGAGAATTACAGACAGTCAATAAATCAAGACATCAGAGTTTTATACTTCTTATTGTGCAAAAAAGGCATGTTGATGCAATAGTTCTATTAACTTTTTAAGTGAATTAGAGTAGTATTTAAAGTGTGTTCTTGATTTTGAGACTTATTTTTCTATTATTTTTGGCACTGAGCTGAGTTCTTCAGCAGAGAAGTTGGAAGCATCAGGTCTTCTTAAAAATGCAAGGTATGCACTGAGATCGGTCACTCTGGGCTATTGATTTCATTAATGTTTATCTTGCTTGTGTTTATTATCAACATTCTCCTAAAAGGTTCATATCACGTCCATGTTCAGGTTAAGGACCATAATGGTAAAATTAATACATTTTTAATACTCATTTTTCCCCAACCAGCAGCAGCTTTTATGGGGCCCACACACAGTCAAGTATGACTAAAGGGCCCCCCTGCAGCTAGGGGTATACCAGGTACCTAATGTACCTATGTTTCTAGTTTTAGTGGAGATAATGTCCACCAGTAGGGTTTGTGGCACTACATCAGTGGTAAAATATTTAGTGGAATTGTGTAGCCTGTTAACTGATAAAACATTTTTACTATAATCAGAAATATCTTTGAATTTTAAAGGAGATGCAAATAAGAGTTATTACCCACCTGTTTTTCTAAGTATACAAGATTGTTGTACTAGCTTTTATTGGTTTGACAGACAGTGACAAAATGTCAGGATAACATAACTTGCTGTGGTTGGGGGACCCCAGCTACCGCTGGGTTCATTGGTGCCTAAATCTGGCTATGGTTACAAGAAACACATGATGCAAAATATACTGCTCTTTCTGACAAACAAGTAAACCTTCCTTCAGGACAGAAATATTTTATTTGTATTTGGTAATGTAAAATTCTTTTCTTTTTTATAAATCTACATCTTGAACATTTATTGCACTCTTACATTTATTTTCCTTATCTTTTTTCTAATATTTCTTTAATATCACTTCCCTTTGGTCCTTCACCTACCACCTTAGATAATTCTAAATTACATTGAATTCTTTTTCCAGTTATTTCTTATAATATTTTTAAAAGAAATACAGTTGACATAATCACTGGTATTCATTAACACCTGCACTAAGTGTAGTCCGTTCTGAGTGAATAGACAATACAAGTGTAACTCATACCTTCTTCCTCCTAATTTTAATTTTTCTACTGACTTTCTTGCAGCCTTAAATACTACAGGGATTCCAAAAGGTTACCACAAAGTGTAGACTACTTGTACACACAGTGTAATTTTTTGAGTGATTGAAAGCACAACAAATGTGGTAAGTATGTTCATGAGTACTGATTGTGTACACTTAGTGTAGGCATCAATTAATCTAGCTTGATATCTAATAGATCAAGCTAACTTTAAATTAATTTCTTTGTTTTCAACTTTTTTTAAGCAAGAAACATCTTTATTAAATTATTACTTAGGTCATAGGCAGTAATGGATGAAAACAAACCATATTTACATATTTTCAGTCAAACATTACAAAGCTCATTTAGTTCCTTCCTTCTGTTAAACCTCATTCCTCCTCCAAAACATTGTCCTGCGTGTATTGTTCCCACAATTCACATTTTCTATGTCATTTGCTCGTATCCTTTTCTAAAGATCCCATTTCCAATTGTATTGTATTATATCAATATTTCTATATTCACTATTTCTAATACAGTTGGTGTAGACTATGATTTCCATTTTCTAGCAATTGCTTTTTTTGCAACCACCAGAAATAAACTCAGTAAGGCCTTGCTATGTCCAGGCAATTCAGAATCTGTGTCATAGCTCAAAAAACAATTTCCTTAGTTACACCAATTTGTTCACCTAGTGTGTTTATTCCAGTAGTCTGCAGGGAATTTTTAAAGTCTGCCAACTTATTACACTCCCAAAAAATATGTTTCCAATTACCCTTTTCTTCCCCATCACACCTCCAACATTTGCAATCTACCTGAAGAAAAATTCTTTGGAGTCTGCTTTGGGTATAACAATACCTATGCAAACATTTCCATGCAAAGATCCTAAATCTTATAGAGTTTGTTGCATATTTTTGGGAGTCATGCAAATATCAACTTTTTTCTTTACCCCACCTTTCCTCACTTTAAAATTGGTGGGTAAATGTCCTTCCCTTCTTTAGCTAGTTGTTATGTAGTTTATATCATTGTTGTACCTTCTTTATAAAAACATTTCTTGTAGATTTTTTTTTAACTCTCCCAAAAAATATTCTTCACCAATTAGTCTGGAAGCTGTAATAACTTGCCCTTTAACTATTTTCCCTCTTCAAACCTGGTGGGTGTGCACTCTCATTGTGAAGTAACTATTGTGAGACTCTGGTTTCCTGTAGATAAACCAATTGAAGGTGGCGTGCAAAACTGGCTTTATAACTGATCTGTTAAAAACAGACAAGAGATGAGCTCTTTGGTCTTATGGTAAAAAAGACATCAGACATTTTGTAAAAAATCATATGACCAATATATATCTCCTAGCTATCATGTGATCAGATCAGCTAGTTTAAAAGTTTAAAGAAACATTGTAACCAGTATGAGTATACTGAATATATGACTTGGGATTATAGATCACAATGTTGACCTTGACAATCGCAGAATAATTTACTTAAAAAGTCAGTCACTTCATATTAAAAATATAAATATAAAAATATAAAATATGGAAATGTATATAAATTATTTAGTGCCTATTTTACATAGGCTTTCATGTTTAGTAAACTGTTGATAGTAATAATATCGTTGAGTCCAAGGGGGTGCTGTGGCATTCAGATATATTTGCCGCCACATTTCACATTGTTCCATGGTAATTTTCCATGGATCCCCTCTGGGATTTTATTCAACTTTTTCTAAAATTGTAAATAAAACACTGTGGTCTGAGTGAATGTCTTCTTTATGTTTTTAGATAATTTGACATCTACGTAAGTAAGTGTCCTGGCCAACCATGTTTGCAAATTTTAGAAATTAAGTGGTATACATTTTAGGAATTAATTGGTATTGTTTATATATTGAATAAATTCCTCTATTTTCTCTTTTGGACTTGCCTGTATGACAAATAAATTATCCAAGAAGCATCTATTATAGAGGTGATGAACGCGCTGTTGTGAAGTAATTTGTATTCCCACACTGCCATTATAATATTGGCATATAGGGGCCAACAAGCTGCCCCCATGGCATTGCCTGTCCATTGAAATAATGTTCCGGAAAAAAATATGAAGTTGCTGTTGAGGACTGTTTCAGCTCATTGGCTCAAAATGTTGATCCTATCGTGATGAAGATGTAATACGTCAGACAGAATTGTGTGAACCATTAAAGACCTATAGTGTAGGGATACAACTGAAAAGGTCTTTTACATCAGTCGTTAAAAACACAACATTGGAAATGTCCTGCAATTGTTGGCATTTTGTTGAAAAATCCCATGAGTCTTTACATAAATGTTAAATACTCATGACTTCATTTTTGAGTTGGTGGTGTTCATTTGGTTCATTTATCAGTTTGTGGTTACATTTGTATCCATTTCCTATAGACAAGTCAAATTAAAACTAACATTTTTGTTTACTGTAATAAAATTATCAAACAAAATTAATCTCTTTCTGATCATGTGTGTGAATTTTAAAAATTCAGTTGACTTGTATAAGTATGTTGCACACTGCTCAAAGCTTTCATTTAATTTCCACACGCCAAAAACATCATCAGTAAAGCATTTATATAAAACTATATTCTCACAAAAATACTTTCATGCACAACCTCTTTCTCCCATTGTGCCTGTGCCATCCCCACTCTGGGCCAGTAATCAAGGAGCATCAATCCTCACCACTGACACTGGAGAGGGACGTTCACTTGGAATGCAAATGTGTACATACCAAATTTCCAGATGTAGACCTCTCTGCATCAAGCACAGTTTCCCTTAAGAGCACACAAAGAACACACTCAGCCTGGGGTCTGGGGTTTTCTCTCTGTCTCTCCCCAGGTCCACAGTAAGGCTCCCCACTGGCACAGCTGCAGAGTTAGGTCCTCAGCCAAGTGTCCAAGCCAAGTCCATGAGCACTCTGTCTGTGAAACCAGTGCTCCATGTCCCTGCTCCAGGTAGCTGACACACATACTCCCTGAGATTTAGTTTTTCTCTCTCACACACACACACACACACACACACACACACACACACACACACACACACACACACCTGGGAAAGGCTGCCACAGATTACTCATTCTACCAGCTTTGCCCAGACAATAAGGTAGATTCACTAACACCAGTCAGTTACTATAAGGCTCTTAAAAGGGTATCCGATTCTACTGAGTTAAATTAATATTAATACAAATGGTAATTTTGACCAAACAGCCAGGCTTTTGGGAGTGGCCACAGTTATCACCAGATATATGCAAAGGGGTGGCCACAGTTATCACCAGATATATGCAAAGGGGTCTGCTTTGTTTCGTTGAATCTCATTTCACTGAATTTCATTTCAGCCCCGGCCACTTTGCTGAAATCTCAAATTACTGAAAACTCATTTCACTGAATCTCATTTCACTAAACTGCATTTAGTATATATGGCACTGTTTAGAGTACTGTAAGGCAAGTAAAAGGTGTATGCCCTTTTCTCCATTGTATTGCAATCCTGGAGTTAGTATATGTAGTTAGGGTGGGTTTGGGGGCACAGCCCCCCACATTGGGGGGGGTGTAGCCCCCTATTTTGTCTTCTGGAGAGAATTAGTCATTGGTTTTGCAACTATGCATGTCTATTGTTTAAAATGTATTGTTTTGAAGTTTTTGGTAAAATACAATATAAAACAAACAAGGTGGGGGGCTATGACCCTCACCCACCAGTGAGGGGGGGGTTGTGCCCCTCTAACTATATATACTAACTCCAGGATCACACTACAGTGAGGAAAAGGGCATATACCTTTTACTTGCCTTACAGTACCCTATACAGTGTCATGTATACTAACTGCAGTTCAGTGAAATGAGATTCAGTGAAGTAAATTTTCAGTAATTTGTGATGTTCTTCGCGTTTCACTGTTGCAGTCTTCATATTTGAGTTATCTGCCTGCAGGTAGCCCTCAGCCGGCCTGAATACCAGAGTTTTTGGATTTCTGCATCGGATGCTGTCGCTTCTTCCATGACGTCAAGTCGTCATGGGTATAAAACCTGCAGCCGACGCCATTACATCAGTCTTTCTTGCCGTGCGTTGCCCGAAGCAGAAGCAGTTGGCAAGTGCCGGTCGGCCAACTCCTGAAATTTTCGTTTTTGAGTTTCAGACCTGAAGTCTTCAAAAAGACAAGTATCCCGTTGGGGATCCTGTTTTCATGTTCTAACCAATATCAGAAAAAATTGTCTTGCCTGTGGAAAGCAAATACCTCATAGAGATTTTCATTCTTACTGCATCACCTGTTTAGGCCCAGACCACGACATCCCTTGCTGTCGGTTTTGTGCCTTGTTCAATGCCCGAACTATTCGTCGTTGGACTATTTTTATAGCTAAATCTTTTCGTTCTCTATCTCCGTACTCCGAAATGGCTTCGTTAAGCCATCCAACTACCGATCTTCCGAAAAAACGTAAGGATAAAGACAGAGACAGACCGCATAGGTCCAAAACTGCCAACGCTTCCGATAGGCTAGTCGCCAGTCTGCTGGTACTCAGTGAGGTGCTTTCACAGACCCTCATACCCTCTACTACAGATTCGCAGGCTTCTACTGAGACACATTCTGATTCTGGTATGCCGCGAGATGCTTCAACTGTGGAACCTGTGGATGTCTCTAACTTAGATGGGTCCGGAGCTGCTGTGCAGGCACCGGCTTCTGAGGGTGTATTCAGGCCTACTGACTTACATATTAAACTGGCGCCATCTTCTTCTTCAAGGCCTAAAACTTGAACCATGCCTAGAAAACTGACGCCCAGACCACATGGTCAAGCCTCTATGCCTAAAGAACAAATGATAAAAATGACTGAAGACCTTATTACTTTAATCAGGGGAAGCCAGCCTTCCCTCTCTGAGACCTAGGACTGAGTTTGCTTATGATACTTCTGACCAGGATTCTGAAATTTCTGTTTCCTGTGATGACCAGGATTTACCCTTATCTACCTATGAGGATTCTGATGCTGAGGGCTCTATTCCCTCTGCTTCCCTCCAGAGGGTTTCTCTCTTGGTGAAACCTTGCATACTCTCAGGGAGCTTTTTTGTTGGGAAAGTCAGGATTTCTCTGATTCTAAAAAGAGGCTTAGGGGTTTCTTACTCCTGCCCCAGCACAGGCCTTTAGCTATACTTCCTGTACTGGAAATTGTTGATGATGCCATTTCGGAATCTAGCATGGCCCCTGACTCTTTACCTCCTGCTTCCAGAAAACCTGATAGATATTACAGGGTTCCTGACTCTCACAAGTTCCTTTTCAAAAATCCTACTGCAGATCCTGAAACCATTTCACAGGGACCCAAGGGCATTAAAGCTACTACTGCCAAAAATCCTGCCCCCTCTGATAGAGACTCCAGGGCGCTGGATAGATGGGGTAAGAAGGTATACACTTCTGCAACTTTGGCCATTAGGGCCTTGAATTGCCAGTTTCATATGTTAAAGTATCAGCTGCATATTATTGGATTGCTTAAACAGAAAATTATGTTGACTCCTGATTTTGCTGAAAGTAAGGATTTACAGGATTTTTATGCATTCTGCTGATCAAGTTGGTAAACATACATTGCAATGTGGTTTTGATTCACCTTGCAGGGCTGTGGTAACTGGGTCTGTACTTAGAAGGCATTCTTGGCTTAAGGAGCAATCCTTGCCAGGTTATGTTAAAGCGAAATTACTGGATGCTCCCTTAAATCAGGCCACCTGTTTGGCAACAAGGCAGAAGTTCTTAAAAAGATGGAGGAAAAAGCTAAATCTATGCAAACTGTTAAAAGATTTTTTACAAGTACAACCTCCAAGATTTAGTAGGCATTGGCCTTCTAAGAATTTGGTCCTTTCCTGCCTCTTCCAGACCTTCTCACTCCAAACCCAGATCCAGCAGAGCACCCAGGCTTCAGTCCCAGGGGACGCACAGGACTAAGCAGTGGGGAGCCTCCACTTCCAAATTTGGGAGCAATAAAACTCCCCCCTATGTTAAACTGTCTCATTGACTTCTTTTTAAAACTTCCAAGCACTTCTCAACTGACTGCCCCATTGGGGGGAAAGATTGCACTTAATGCAAACAACTGGAGACTCATTACCTAGGACAAGTGGGTTTTAAATATAGTGTCCCAAGGATAAGGATTTCACTTCCACACGTCACCAACTCCAAGCGGTTGGCTGGATCTACCTCCAAAGCAGTGGGCAGAGGCCCAAAAGCAAATACTCTCTCTCTTAAGCATAGGGGCTATTCAGTTGGTACCAGTAGAGAAAAAGGGATAAGGTTTCTACTTGAGATTTTTCGTGGTACCCAGAAAAGACAATTCATGGCGTCCTCTCCTGGACCTGCCTACTCTAAACACCTTTTTGTTGATTCCAAAATTCAAGATGCTGACTCTTCACCAGTTGCTTCCTGGGCTAAGCAAAGATGCCTGGTTGGCAACACTAAATTTAAAGGAAGCATACCTGCACATCCCAATCAGGGAGTATTGCAGAAGATACCTACGCTTCAAAGCAGGCTACACGCACTGTCAGTTCTCTGCACTGCCCTTTGGCTTATCTACTGCGCCCTGGGTATTCATAAAGTGCCTAGCTCCAGTCATTGCATTTTGCAGGCAAAGAAATATTCAAATATACCAATACCTGGATGATTGTCTAATTCAGGCAGAAAACCAGGACATACTTTTGAATCATCTGGCCTTTGTACAGAGGGTGCTAACTTGTCTGGGGTACACCATAAATGAAAAGAAATCACACCCGGTACCCTGTCGACAAATTATATTCCTGGGAGCAAGCTTGAATACAACTTCCCAGATGGCTTTCCTCACGCCAGAGAAAAAAATTCACTTGACAATCTACTTCAAACAAGTGGTCACAAAAATCCTGCTATCTGCAAGGCAAATACTACAAGCCTTTGGGTTCATGGCCTCCTGCATTCTTCTAATTCCATATGCAAGACTGCATATGAGGAAACTACAATGGTATCTAAAAAGCCTATGGTGTCAACATTCTCAGGATCTAGAGGCAATGATTCATTTCATTCCTTGTCTACGCCTAGAGTTCCTTTGGTGGGCAGAGGCCTGCCACCAAAATAAGGGACTACCATACACACTACCCCCTGCCGCCCAAACCCTACCAACAAATGCATCAGACTGTGCATGGGGGGTGCACATGGCAGGGAAGTGCATTCAGGGCAAATGGAACCCAGTTCAAATGCACCTTCACATCAATCGTAAAGAAATGTTAGCTGTACAGAATCTGACTGTCTTCAAGGACCACATTCTTCAAGGACAATTAATGTCAAAGACGGACACCACCACTGTTATGTACTACATAAACAAGCAGGGGGTACACATTCTTACCCCCTCTGCAGACTAGCCATGGCATTGTGGAACACAGCCTTGAGCTGCCAAGTACATCTACAAGCTCAATTCCTGCCAGGAAAACTAAGTACGCTGGCAGATGGACAAAGCAGAACCCCCATGAACCCACATGAGTGGAAACTGGAACCAAGGATTTTCAACATGTTGACAAGCAAGTGGGGGAGCCCAGATATAGACCTGTTTGCCTCCCACCAGAACTATCAATTGGAAACATTTTGTGCAAGGACTCCCCACAGACAAGCTTGGAAGGTGGATGCTCTGTCCTTCAGCTGGAAAAACCTATCAGTTTATGCCTTTCCTCCTCTGCCTCTGCTCTCCAAAGTACTACTAAAGATCAAACAAGACAAACCAAGGATGATTTTGATTGCAGCAGCCTGGCCACACCAACACTGGTACCCCCTCCTGCACAGTGTGTCACTGTTAGCCCCATGGCACCTGCCTCAGACTCCTACCCTGCTGTCTCAGCAGGAGAACCAGATTCTGCACCCTCAGCTTCAAACACTGAACCTAGCAGCCTGGCTAATTACCTAAGCTTTCCTTTACCATCCCTCAGTAAACTAGTGATGGCTGTCATTTTGGAGGCAAGGAGGCCTAGTACTAGAAAATCATATGCTGAAAAATGGAAAAGATTCTGTGCCTGGAAACAATCTCAAGGGATGAGCACAGCAGTGCCCAATTTACCTCAGATTTTACAATGCTTAACTGAGGTGCTTCACAAGGGCCTGTCTTTTTCCTCAATAAAAATTCACGCCTCAGCCATTTCAGCTCATTATAACACAGAACCTCCCCTCTTCTCTCTTCCGCTGCCCAAGCAGTTCCTCAGAGGGGCCAATAATTTAAGACCACCCAGGAGAGCTCCAACTCCAGCCTGGGACCTTAACTTTGTATTGGAGAAACTTACCCTTCCTCCTTTTGAGCCAGCTGCTACTGCAGATTTAAAATTCCTTTCTTGGAAAACAGCTTCCCTTTTAGCCATCGCTTCAGCAAGAAGGGTATCTGAATTACAGGCTCTTATGGCAGTGGAGCCTTTCATCATCTTTCATGTGGACAGGGTGTCCCTCAGGACCAATCCCTCTTTCATGCCAAAGGTGGTATCCAGTGTGGCCTTTAATCAGTCCATTCATTTGCCTACCTTCTTTCCTAATCCACAGAACAAAGGGAAACGGATACTGCACTCCTTAGTTGTGCACAGACAACTTAGATTCTACTTGGACAAGTCTAAACCTCAAAGGCAATCTGAACAACTTCTGGTGACATTTGCTGCAGGGACAGAGGGGAAGGCTATTTCAAAGCGAACTGTCAACAAATGGATAGGCCATTGCATTCACTTCTGCTATAAGCACCATGGAAAACCTATCCCACAGGGGGATCAGATCCCACTCAACCAGGGCTGCATCTACCTCTACAGCCTTTCTCAGAGGCATACCTACCAGGGACATCCTAGAAGCTGCTACCTGGAGTTCTGTACACACTTTCACCAAGCATTACCATTTGCCAGTTTTCTCTAAATCCAGAGCTGGCTTTGCCACTGCTGTTTTGCAGGGCCTTATAGCTGGACCTAATGCTATCTAAATTCCTCCTCCCATCCTTAGCTTTGGGAATCTACCCAAATGTAATGACTGCAACAGTGAAACACGAAGAGCATAGTACAGTTGTGTACACTTACCATAAATGTAGCTGTTCGAGTGTATTCACTGTTGCAGTCCTGGTTACCCTCCCTCCAGCCCTCTGACTTCGTTTGGCTATACCTCTTATCTCCTCTTCAATGCTTAAAAGCTTTTTGGTGTATTTGCTTTTTTGTTTGAGGTATAACCTTGTATATTTATAGATTGAATTGCTTCCCATTAGGGGGCACCTGACATCTGGGGCAAGAAAAACTGATGTAATGACGTCGGCTGCATGATGTTAAGTTGTCTATCTCGCCTTCATTCTTGCTGGATGGGTTCGGAGCCGACCTCGCCCGACTCGCCACTCTAAAAGCTCGAGAGTTGGTTCCACCGGCTCGAGGCTCCCCTTATATCCCACAATGCTAGGCGAGAGTTACCCCAGATCTCGTTTGCCGCTACAGCTTCGAGGTTGGTTGCTTCTACCGGTTCCTGGTGAGTACTAAAATTTTTCTTGAAAATTAGTCTTTAAAACCCCTTTTAAGTTAATATTCTTTCTTAGTTAGTGTAGGTTAGAATACTTTATTCCCGACCCTAAATTTTTTCCCCAAGAACCTTTGGTTCTTCCATTGGGCCTTTAGGCCTTCCCTTCCCTAGTGGAGTGTGTGTGTTTTTTATGTGTAGTTTATTCTAGTTATTCTAGTTTTAAATACTAGTATTACTACTAATTTTATTGTGTTTTCCTGACAGGGTATAACTTGTGTGTTTGTGTGTGTTTGTGTACACCTGTCAGTCAAAATGTCTAAAGAAGCAAAGGTCTCGATTCAAGAAGTGTGATGCGTGCTGCCAGAAAATGTCTCTGACAGACGCCACACTTCTTGTGTCTATTGTCTGGGGCCTTTGCACCTGCAGGACTCCTGTGCTGTGTGCCATGGCTTCAGCCCCAGGGTCCTGCAGGAAAGAAAAAACAAGTTAATTCTTAGAGGCTTATTGAAGCCAGAGGATTCCCTGTCTGTGTCAACAGGGAAGCCCTCTAAGGCATCGAGGTCTTCGGCTCCGGCTTCTGAGCCGAGACCCCAGGTTGCTCAACCTTTGCCTTTATCGGCTCCGCTGGAGCCGAAGTCTCAGTCCACAGTTTCTGTGGCTCCCTCGGCTCCGGCCGGAGCCGAGGTTATTGAGGTTCCCGTGTCGGCTCCGACCAGACCTTCAGAGCCGACGACTAGGAAGAGGTCCAGGTCACCATCTCTTGGCTCCGTTCATTCGGCTCCAGGATCTCCCCTGCTGTCTGAACGGAGCCAAAGGTCTCACTCCTCTAGGTCATCGAGGCTGTCGGATCATGACCTTCAGAGGGTAGTGAGTCGACTACTTAAGTCCGAGGCACTAGCCCAGATGCTTCAGAGCCCGACTCATCAGTCGATGCCTGCCCCGGTCCATCAACATTTTCCTCCTTGACTCTCTTGAGTTCGAGCCGGGTCGTCGGAACCGAGACTGTGATTACGCCGGAGCCGATACAATTGTCTTCGGCTCCGTCCGCTCCGTTTCTTCTTTGGAGGAATCTCGGCGCGGACTTCCTCGTCGGCTCCGAGGGGTGAGTGGCATCGGACCCTTGTCCGACCCCCTCTCCCTCTCGGGCTTCGCTGGTGAGTTCGGCTCCGACATCGGCCTCGAGCCATCACTGTCGGTGCCGAGGGGGTTCTTAGCTCCTCGGAGCGGGACCTCTGGCTCTGCCTGACAGGGGTGCATTCGAGGTCATGCGGAGTGTGTTAGAGCCTGGCTCTACTCCACAGTCGGCTCCGTCCGCCCCTCCTCTATGCTGCCTCAGGGTAAGTCGACTCACTCCCTCATCCCGGACCGCAGAGAGCCAGCTCCTCAGGAGCCCCTGTGGGATTTCATCCTCTTCCGAGGCCTCTCCTGATTTGGCAGAAGAGCCCCTCGGAAGAGGAAGTGTAAGAGGAAACACATTGACTCACCTGAGTCCATCACGCCAGACACAGATTTGGATGATTCTGAGGGTTCCCCGTTCCCCTTCTGCAGATGTCTTATTTGCACACATTCTGGAGATCCTGAAGCAGAGGGAAATTGGCCAGCCCTCAACCCTTCGGAGGACGAATCTGTGTATCTTGAGGCGTTGGCTCTCGCCCTTCCACCTCCTGGGTGTCCCTCCCTTGACCCCCTCATGCAGGTGGTTGCTAAGAAGGCATGGACGGCTCCTGATTCAGTGGACCCCACTCCCAGGAGACCCTCTAAATTCATCACAGCTCCTGCAGACAAGCAATTTTTAACAAAAGGAGTCTCTGTGGATGCTATGGTGGTAGCTGCTGCCACAAAGAAGGAACTGGCTGATCCTTCAGTGCCTGTCCATCCACCTAACAAGGAATCTAGGTCCATGGATAGGTACGGGAAGCGGATGTTCTCCTCAGCGACATTTACCATGCGTTCGCTGAACTACCTGTGCCATTTCACTCGTCTTCAAAGGGACTTGATCAAGGAAGCGAGTGAAATGTTAAAGGATCCTACAGCTGCGGGTTTCCAAGACAAGATGAACACGCAGCTGGCTACCCTTAATTCCATATCCAACTCCTCCATGCGCCTCCTTTCTTACGTGGCTGATGGAGCGAGCAGAGCCGCAGGGACAGGTGTGGCCTTACGTAGGCACGCCTGGATGCGGCTATGCAATTTTGCGGACCCTTTCAAGACGTCTTTCACGAATTCCCCTTTTGATGGATCATCTCTCTTTGGTCCTCAAGTGAAAGAAACCCTGACTAGGTGCGTGACTGATGGCAAGACCCTTTCTGCCGTCGGAGTCCGTTTTTCGACTCCTTCCAGGCCTTACCCCAAAGGCCAGAAGGGTGGAAAGATGTGGTTCCGTAAACAATCTCAAGGGACTTCGCCTGACGCACAGAGACGTTTTCCTACCAAAGGCAGAGGAGGGAATAACAATGGTAGACGTCGCCCTAGGGGCAGGGGGGGTCCACAGAACCAGGGCAATCGGGAAGCCTTCCCTGACAAGCCCTTTCAGCATCCCTGAGGTGTTGCCCGACTGCCCATCTTCGGAGGCAGTCGGGGGAAGATTGTCACTGTACCCAGAAGCCTGGCTATCCCTGACTCAAGACAAATGGGTACAGTCCATCATTTCAAGGCTATTCTATCCCCTTTCTTCGCTTTCCAAATCAGTCAAAAAATCCCTTCCAGATGTTCCACCGCTCAAAGGGATCTAGCAGCTTTGGAAATTTCAAAACTGCTTGCAAAAGAGCAATTCAGCCAGTGCCAGCAGACCAACAAGGATCCGGAATCTACTCAAGGTTCTTTTTAGTTCCAAAGAAAACAGGGGACTGGAGACCGATTTTGGATCTCAGTGTCTTGAACAAATCAGTCAAGAAAACAAGATTTCGGATGGTCACGCTGCAATCCATCCTTCCCCTTTTGGGCAAAGGAAACTGGATGTGCTCTATAGACCTTCGGGATGCGTACTATCACATAAAAATGAACAGACGCTCCAGAAGATTCCTCCGCTTCAGGCTGGGAACCAGTCATTTTCAGTTCAGGGCCCTGCCCTTTGGTCTCACCACTGCCCCGGTGTTTACCAAATGCATGGCAGTGGTAGCTTCTCACCTGAGACGACAAGGATTCCAAGTGTTTCCATATTTGGACGACTGGCTCCTCACAGCTCCCACCAAGCATCTCCTTCTGATGGCCAGAGATTATACTTTTCGCGTTTGTCAAAAACTGGGTATTTCAATAAATTGCGAAAAGTCTGTTTTGTCGCCTTGTCGTACTATTACCTACATAGGCAAATCTAGATACTGTAAACATGTCTGCAAGGCTAACACAACAAAGGATATCAGACATTCACAAATTGGTATCACTCCTTCTCAACAACAACAGAATCAAAGCCAGGTTAGTTCTAAAGGTGTTGGGAATCATGGCAGCGCCATACCTCTCCTTCCATTAGCCAGATACCACATGCGGATCCTTCAGTGGATGCTTTTACTCAATGGTCATACCAGGAACTTCCAATGTCTCACACCATTGTGATCACGCAGGCGTGCAAAAGCATCTCATGTGGTGGATGTCTTCCCCAGCTTCTGTCGGAAGACCCTTTGTTCCACCTCCTCCGGTTGCTACACTGACAACGGATGCCTCCCTGATCGGGTGGGGGGGGCATTATCAGGGCAGGACAGTCCAGGGCACATGGCAACCAAACGAATGCCACTTGCACATAAATGTTCTGGAGATGAGAGCAGTGCTTTTAGCGTTGCAAGCCCTTCAAGACTCTCTTCCCTTGGGAACAATTGCAATCCAGACAGACAATATGTCTGTAGTGTGGTACATCAACAAACAAGGCGGAACCAGATCATACCCCCTGTGTCGAGAAGCACTCAGACTGTGGCAATGGGCGATTTCTTCTCAGCGTTTTCTGATAGCAACGCACATCCCCGGGAAGTCCAATCACATTGCGGACAAGTTGAGCAGAGCTATTCTCATGCCTCACGAGTGGTCTCTGAAAGACTCTGTAGTGAGAGAGATTTTTCTCAAGAGGGGCCAGCCTTGCTGCGATCTTTTTGCTACTCCCCAAAACAGCAAGTGCAGAGAATATTTCACTCTATTCCCTTTACCAGGCCAACCCAGCAGAGACGCTCTAGTCCAAGTTTGGCCCCGGGGACTTCTGTATGCATTTCCTCCTTTCCCACTGATCTCTCAAGTAATACAGAAAGCTATCGCTCAGAAGGCCTCATTGATCCTCATTGCTCCTTACTGGCCTCGACAAGTGTGGTTCCCCTTTCTACATCGCTTTCTCTTGGAGCGACCGTGGAATCTGGACCTAGTTCCAGATCTTTTGATCCATCAGTCGGGTCAGTTTCATCGCCCTCCCTCTCTGAACCTCACTGCTTGGTTCCTCCAGTTCCAACCGTAGCCAGGCTTCCTCAATTATCTCACTCTGTTAGAGATATATTGATAGCTTCCCATAAATCTTCCACTCGAAAGATTTATTTGAGTAAGTGGAAACGCTTCTCATATTGGGCACAAGGAAAGGACATAGATCCTTTCACCGCTTCCATCCAACTAGTCCTTGATTTTCTAGCTGAACTCTTTCATGCAGGTTCATCTCCATCTACACTTAAGGTTCAATTGGCAGCTATTTCTAACTTCCATGTGGGTATTTCTGAATCTGCCCTAATGTCCCACAAGCTCTGCAAAGCCTTTTTGAAAGGAGTTTTTCTTCTCAGACCTCCTATAAGAAATCCTCCTTCTCCTTGGGACCTAAATTTAGTTCTTGCTTCTTTGATTCTTTCCACTTTCGAACCTGCAGCTTCCTGTTCCTTGAAATTGTTATCATGGAAAACTCTCTTTCTGGTAGCTATTACATCAGCTAGAAGAGTTTCAGAACTTCAAGCACTCAGCTGTCGTCCTCCTTATCTTTTGTTTCATAAGGACAGAGTATCCTTACGAACTAACCCGTCCTTTTTGCCTAAAGTGGTCTCGACGTCAAATCTAAATCAAAGTATTGATCTACCTGTCTTTTTTCCAGAATACTCCAATAGGTCTGAACAGAAATTACACTGCCTGGATGTTCACCGTCAATTGAGGTACTACTTGGATAGAACTAAACAGTTCAGAAAATCTGATCAGCTGTTTGTCTCCTATGCGGAGAGCAGAAAGGGACTTTCAGTTTCAAAGGTATCATTATCCAGATGGCTAACATCTTTGATTTCCCTTATATATGAAATTAGACATCAAAAGCTGCCTGATAAACCTAAGGCTCATTCCACCAGAGCTTTGGCTACTTCTTTAGCCTTCCAAGACAGACTGCCTATCGACACCATTTGTGCAGCGGCTACTTGGGCTACTCCTCACACTTTCATTTCTCATTATAAGTTGGATTTAGCTTCTAGGCATAGAGCTAACTTTGGTTCCACTGTTCTCAGGAGTCTGTTCCGTTAGGCCACCCGGGACAAGGTGCTAGGGACGCGGTCCCATCCAGCAAGAATGAAGGCGAGATAGACAACTTAACATATAGAAGTTATGTTCTTACCATAACGTTCCATGTTAGTTGTCTTCTTCTCGCCTTCTTCTTGTGTCCCACCCTCCTTCCCCCTGGCCTGGACAGACCTAGAGGAGTTGTGATTGTGACCTCTCTTTCTACCACCTCTTTCTTAGACATATGCTATTATGCATATTTCCTGGTTCAGGATGTAGGTCACCCTTTTTTCTTCCTGTTGTTAGAGGTGGACTCTGTTTTACAGTTATTCTGTTACTATTATAAGCTGGGGTTTGCTTACAAACGAGATCTGAGGTAACTCTCGCCTAGCATTGTGGGATATAAGGGGAGCCTCGAGCCGGTGGAACCAACTCTCGAGCTTTTAGAGTGGCCGAGTCGGAGCCGAGGTCGGCTCCGAACCCATCCAGCAAGAAGAAGGCGAGAAGAAGACAACTAACATGGAACGTTATGGTAAGAACATAACTTCTATTTTTATACCCCTGATGACCTGACGTCAAGGAAAAAGAGACAGCAACCGATGCAGGACCCAAAACTTTGTTAATCAGGCCGACTGAGGGCTACCTGCAAGCAGATAACCCAAATGTAATGACTGCAACAGTGAATACATTTGAACATGTACATTTATGGTAAGTGTACACAACTGTACTTCCTCTAACCTGCTGTATTTATTACAATAGTGTATTACAAATACGGTGTAAAAAGCATAGTTTCTCTTTGGATCAGGTTTCAGAGATGGTTATGATAAACATTTTTATGTAGCCAGCTTTCAAGTGTGTACTTAATTTAACTTGGAACAAATGAAATGTGACTGGAAGGAATATCTTAACTTGTGATGAACAGGTGGCAGTCTCTCCTTTACTGGCCAAGTCTTTGTGTACTTCTATGAATGAAGTCTGCCCATGCTATTTTGTGGTTAAGAACAGTGATAGGAGTAATCTATTACAATAAGTAATATATTCTTGTAGTATATTACAATTTCTAGTAACTAGTAATATAACTAGTTACTTTTTCAAAATAGTAACTAGTAATAGTAATATATAACTTTTTTAGTAACTAGTAACTTAAATGTGAGTTACTTTTGAGTTACTTTAGCTTAAACTAGTGGTTCTCAACATGGGTGATGTAGCCACCTAAAGAGGGATGTAAAATTTCTGAGGTCCCTATATAGTATGAATAGTAATCAGATGTTAGGAGGTAATAGACACTTTGAAGTGACAATTTGGATAAAAAATTACAACATAATGGCGCAACTCATAGCACGTAGCATTCATAATAGATCATTAGACTTCATAATAGATCATTTAGAATTAGTCTGGAGCAAAATTTACTTCATTTTTTTAGCACTGCAAGGAGGTGAAAGCTAATGATGACCACACTCCAGCCCTACCCTGGTACTGTGGGACTCTCAGGTAAAATTCGAAAGTTGACGAAAACAGTTCCAAGGACCAGGCAACACAACCAGACGTATATGAAGAAATTTATTCACAAATTAAATTATTATAAATTGTTATAAATTATAAAATATTCGTTGTGTTTGAAACGCAACAAATATTTTATATTTTATAATTTATAACAATTTATAATAATTTATAATTTATGTGTTTTGAAAAGGTTGTTTTTTATTCTGTCTTTTTTATTCTGTGTTTTGGAATGTTATTTTTGGAGGGAAATTTATCAATTAACTCATTGTTAATTGTAGAATTGTTTACATGTGGCTATAAAAGGTTGTAATGAATTTTCAACACTGACTCTGAAGAAGCCATTTGTTGGTGAAAGCGCTTAGTCAGTGATTGGGACTGTGAATAAATTTCTTCATATACATCTGGTTGTGTTGCCTGGTCCTTGGAACTGTTTTCGTCAACTTTCGAATTTTATCTTCGTGCCCTGGGTTGGGTCTTTTGTGTTTTTTTGTACTGTGGGACTCTCACCCACTAAAACATCCTCTAACACTGGACAATTCTAGGCTGCCAGAGATCATATCCTTACCTTGCAGTATAATAAATGGCATGGGTTCTTCATGCCACCATCAGTCAGAATCAGACTCATCACTCATCAGTTGAGCACCCAATGCCCCAATCCACTGCACTAAGCAGGACGCTTCAAGTGGATCTATAATCAACCAACTTTTTCCCTAACAATATTTGTTATGTTCTATTTAAAATTCTTTTCAGGTTTCGATTTTTAGTTGCTGAAAATAGACAAAATGTGATAGGTTTTTATAGGTCTTGTGCTGTTGGCTGGTCTGGTTTAATTATTATCTGTGATTCTCTAGCTATAAAGACTAAGTCTTCTTCTTCTCCTTTCGGCTGTGCCCATTAGGGATCACCACGGTGGATCATCAGTCTGCAGAACAAGTGGCAGTGGAGTTTTACATTTTTGAGTTGCCAGCCCAGCGTTCAACCTTCTTCCGAAGGCACATGCATGCACACACACACCTAAAGCCAATTTAGCATGCCTAATCCACCTGCAGCATGTCTTGGGAATGTGAGAGGAAACCGGAACACCCTGAGGAAACCCACTCTAACACGGGGAGTGTAGATAGTGTGTTGTACTTTTAAAGCCATTGTAGTTCATGGGCACATGCACAGAAAGTACTGAGCACGTGCAAGCAGAGCACCATTTTGTGTAAGCAGCTGGAGTGAAAGCAGTTAGTTAGCTTAATTCACTTAAGTTATGTTCCAGTCATACCTCCTGATGTGTTTGTGTGTAATAAATATCTTAAATGAACACCCAAGCCTTGTCATCTTATTTGAATACACAAGACGAGTGACGTTGTCAGAATGGGATCCAAAGTCAAAACTTCTTAAAACCATGAGGCACATAGTCAGAAATGGAGGAATATACAAGAGTGGCTCAAACGACTGCAAACAACTCGTAAACAGGTCAGAAAATATTTCCAGGTTCTTAAACTCATTGAAATGATTTTTCCCTCAATGAATATAAAGCAAAGCATTCCAAACAAATTACTGAATAAACAAAATGTTCAAAATTGCGACATACTGAAAAAAGTACTTGAAATAATTACGAAAACATTTGAAACAATATCAGAATCATATAAAATGTTCAAAAAAGAGAAAACATTTTTTCACAATGTACTACTTTTTCACATTAACTAAAGCTATTCAAAGTATCTAAAGTTTGCAAAGTGTTGGCAGTGTGTGCAGTATTACAGTACAGTCTTTTCAAAGAGTACAGTTATTTCAAAGAGTCTGATGTACAGCTGAATATAATTACAAGTACTTGGTGTGTGTTTGACACTTATTTGGCTTAGCAGAGGGACTTCACAGATCTGATCCGCTTGTTTTTGATAATAATATTGCTGAAAACTGGAGAGTACTTGAGCAAGAATATGATATTTTCATACATGCTGCTTTTTCTGATAAAGACACACATACAGAAGCATATATTCTGCTCAGTTTAGCTGGTTCAGAAGCCATTGCGAGAGAACATTCATTTGTATATGCACCTGCTGTTTATGGAGAGAAGGGGGAAGACTGCCATATCATGATACAAATGAGGGAAGACTCTGATTCCTTAAAACGTGAATTTAGAGAAATGTGCACCCCTCAAACGAATATTATAGTGGAAAGGCAATATTTTACACAAGAGATCAAAAGCCTGGTGAAACTTTTGCAGCATATATAGCTGACTTGAGAAACAAGTCAAAAACATGCATATTTGGTGATCTGAGAGATAAGTTGATAAAAGACAAGCTTGTGTGGTGTTAATAATGATACAGTGAGAAAGATTTTGCTTTGAGACAGTGATTTAACTTTAAGCAAAGACACAGAGATTTGGCAGATATATGATCTTATAGAAAAGTACACGAATATGCTTGTGAATGATAAGAACATGCTTGCAGCTTCTTCCAGCATGAATGTTGATAGTATGCAGCACACTATGGCTGACATTTGGACCCATCAGAATCGTAGTTTCTTTGGTGTCACCGCCCACTGGATCGACTATGACACACTTCAAAGAAAGTTAGCTGCTTTATAATGCTGCAGATTACAGGGAAGGTATACATATGATCTGATAGCATCAACTCTTGGGAGCATTCTCATCAAGTACAAGATAGATCAAAAGGTGTGTGCAACAATTACTGACAATGGCAGCAATTTTGTAAAGGTTTTCACTGTCTTCTCAGAATGTGAGAGATCTGAGACTACAAGCATTCTGTCCCAAGATGAGGATGATGATGAAGTGCTTTACAACAGCGTGACAGCCGTGCTGAGTCAGTCACGGCAAAGCAGGAACACCTATTTGCTGCCTCCCCATCTGAGATGCGCAGCACACACATTGAATCTAGTTGCCATGCAAGATGCTGAATCTGCTTGTAATGATGCACAGTGTAAAAAGATCATGTGAAGCACCATGGCTATGCTGCTTGGAACAAGGTTAGTCACAGCACCCAAGCTGCTAAGGTGGTTCGAAATAATTGTGATCTGACATTGATTATTCCCAATGCAACACGATGGAATTCCACTTTTTACATGATGGAGAGAATTCACCTCATTGCAACTCAGGGTGAAGGTTTGCTGAATGAGATATGTGAACAGATTGGAATTTTCATCTTCAGGCCTGTAGAAATGACCTTTGTTGCTGAGGTTGTGCAAGCAGTGCAGCCCCTGGCACTGGCTCTGAACATCCTGCAGTCAGAGCTGAAAAACTTCATGGGAATCCTGATCCCCACCATTACGTGCCTGAAAAACAAGTTGACCAAAGTCAGGCAGTCTGTGAAGCTTGTTGTGCTGCTAGTTGATGCTCTTTTTAAAGGCATTGAGGCTCGGTTCAGTAATCTTCTAGAGCTTGAAGAGTTCATTCTGGCTAGCATAATGCATCCACAGTTCCGTTTCTGATGGATGGACACTGAAGAGCAGAAACTCAGAGGCAAGGCTCTGCTCCTTGATGCCATGCAGAAACTGGATGAACCTGCACATGGGTCATCTGAAGTTTCTGCATTAACTACCGAAGACAGCTTCTTCAGCTTCAAAGAGTCGACACCAGCCAATGTCAGCAAATCTTCTCAGATGGACATGTATCTGGCTGACCCTTCCAGACAAATAGCTTCTCTCAACAATTACCCTATAGTCAAGAAGATATTTCTGAACACTAATACAGCTCTGCCATCTAGTGCATCTGTTGAATGCCTGTACAGTCTGGGTGGACAAGTGCTGACTACAAGAAGAAATAGACTCACTGACGAACACTTTGAAAAGTTGCTCCTTCTTCGAGCCAACAGAAATGTGTAGTCATTGTGAATTGTTATATAAAGTGATATTTTGGTTGATGTTGTTGTGTTAACAGTCTTGTTAGATTTATGTGACATTTACTGTAAGTGCTTTTACATTTTCAGCAATTGTTTTATCAGATTAGCCTAATGTACATTGTTGAAAATTTGATGGCTTGTAACTTGTTATGGGTTTTGTATTGCTGGCTGTGCATAATTTGGTTTAAGTATTACATTGTGACTCTCTGACTATAAAGACTAGCCTGTGGGAATTTGTAAACTGTAAATTGCTATTCATCATTATTGTAACACTGTGTATACAACTTTAATGCACTCGTATTCATGTGCAGTAAGCATGTGTTCCTCACACACAAGTATTATGTGAGTAATTCTGAACATTGCCTCATGTACACTAACAACCCTCTCCTCCTACCACCCAACACTACAACCTGGAAGTAAAGCTCTCTCTAACCAAGACTGAACTTGGCAGTCATGAGGAGAAGGTAAACATTTGCACCACACCACACATCACATAGTCTCACTAAATCTACACCACCAAAATCCACACACAGTAACACAAAAACATTTGCGGTGGCTCTCAATAATAATCTGTCTAAGCAACAGAGACCTCCAAAGCAGAAACGCAAGCAACCTCCATCCCCCAACACAACCCAAATGACACACAGCCCACAGACTCCGTGTGCCACTCAACCACAGCCAATAAGGCAAAACAACGTACCCAACACACTAGTCATAGATGACTCTATAGTCAGGCACACTGATGTCCCACTCACCAGGCTAGACAAGGAGAAAGTCACTGTCAGCTGCCTGTTGGGTGCCAGGATCCGCCACAAAACCCACACACTCAGGTCACTCCACACCAAGTACAAATATGACTCTGTCATTGTCCATGTTGGTGTGAATGACCTGAGACGTGCCTCCCTGGACTACATGAAAAGAGACATGGAAGAGCTCTCCGATTTTGTAGCCCAGACAGGTATGACCCAAGCCCTGAGTAGCATTCTGCCATCGCCCAGAAAGATACTGCAGTACAAGGACAAAATGATTGACTTCAACAATTGGTTAAGCTTCTGGTGTCATTCTAAGGGGATCCAGTATCTGTCTGCTTGGGATGACTTGGTCAACAGACCACGATGCTTTCCCACAGATGGCCTGCACCTGTCGCCCCTGGGATTCCAGATACTGGCTAAGGCTCTTGCTGCCCCTATAGTGCCTTTTTTAGGCAGGGTTCAAATAACAAATTCACCACCTTAACAGGAACAGGCAAACAAAAACTGAAGGTAATGCTACTCAATGCTAGAAGTCTAAATCTCAAAATGCACTCACTCAAGGCACTCCTTAAAATGGAGAACATCGATATCTGTGCAGTGACTGAGACCTGGTTCAAGGCTCCAGAGAGCACCCCTGCACTACCAGGCTATAACTCATACCACAATTTTTGGCCATGTAACCTGGATCAAAACACCAAAGGCGATGGTGTGTCCATATTCATTAAGGATATCCACACCTCCAGGCTAGTTGCTCAGCATAATACATCTGAGGTTATCCAAGTGCAACTAACTCTGGGCAAAACTCCAATCCAAATTGTAGCTTGCTACAGATCCCCTACCATGCCCCAGGATTCCCACTCCTCTTTTCTTGATGTACTGGAAAATATTAGGGTTCAACCAAACACCCAAATAATGGGCGACTTCAACTACCCCACCATTAGCTGGGAAAACTACTCGCGTACCAACTCCTTAGCTCAACGCTTTCTGGAATTCATAAACTCTAATGTCCTAGATCAACTTATCCACACCCCCACCAAGGGCAAAAAATATCATAGACCTAGTCACTACCAACATGAGTGACCGGTGTTCCACACCTGAAGTCAACTCCTCATTGGTCCGATCCGACCATAAGCTTATCACCCTTGATATCCACATCCCGCCCCCACCCCCATTAAGGAAACCACAGTAAAAAATTTCTCCAAAGCCAACTTCATGCTTCTTAAGACAGAAGTGGTGAACTTCATGACACCCATGCAGATGGACAATACAGTTACAACTGCTGAATCCTGTACAAATGCACTCTGTAAGCACTTGCACGAGTGCATGGATCGTACTATCCCAAACAGAACCAAGATGCTATCCTCCAAAAAAACGAAGCCAATCTGGTGGTCCCCTGCCATAAACAAGCTGTACAACAGAAGGAAGAAACTGTTGCAAAAGAGAGTAAAATCCCATGAGTGGAGGAGCTCCCTGGTCAGCTTCAGTAAGAAGCTAAGATCCTGTATTAGATCCTCCAAAGCTAGCTACGAAAACAAAATTGCCACTAAATCCAAGGACAACCACAAAGCATTCTATAGCTATGTCAGGAATCTAGATGACAACACCCAGATCTGCTCTGAGTTACAGCACAAAGGCACGAAAATTACAGAACCAACTGATATTGCCAACATCCTGGCAGATCGATTCAGTGCTAACTTTACCCCCCTCTAACCCTTAAAGGGCCCATATCTATATAGGAAGAATGCAGAGTCCCTGTAATCACAACTACGCAGCTAAAAGCTGCACTCTCTAAAGCCAAAAACACAGCATCCATGGGACCGGACAACATCCCAGGCTGCGTTTTACACGAACTTCGGAACAAACTGGCTCCCCACTTAAGCACCATGTTCAATAATAGCCTCGCATCAGGCTTTGTGCCCACTGAATGGCGCACAGCAACAGTTATCTCACTCCACAAAGGGGGAGCCACCACTGATCCCGGGAACTATCGACCTATTAGCCTGACGAGCCTGGTCTGCAAGGCCATGGAATGTATCATCATGAAACTCATAAAAAAAGACATTGGTAACCCCCAAACTCTGGATCCCACCCAGTTCGGGTTTGTGAAAGGCAGATCATGCCTCCTGAACCTGATCAACTTCTGTGAGGCAGTCACCAAAGCCGTGGATGAGGGTAAGGTGGTTCACACAGCCTATCTTGACCTCGCCAAGGCTTTCAACACCATCCCCCATTCTGCAGTTATAGCTAAACTCGCTAAACTAGGTATAAATCCCTTTGTCACAAGATGGGTTGCCAAAATGGCTCACTGACAAAACCCACACTGTAAAAGTTGCAGACTCCAAATCTGATCTCAAGGCAGTGACAAGTGGAGTGCCACAGGGTTCTGTCCTGGGCCCTCTCCTGTTTGGTATCTACTTCTCTGAAGTACAGGCTAACACAGAAGGCCTCTGTCTGACGAAGTTTGCAGATGACTGCAAACTAGGAGTCATAGTCAAGTCCCCAAATGATGTGGACATCCTACAGAAGGGCCTCACTGAGACAGATGCCTGGTGTCAGAGCCATGGCCTCAAGCTCAATGCCAAAAAGTGTAGTGTTATCCCCTTTGGTAAAAACACTGTACCCATGAACTACCACATAGGCAGCAATCTACTTAACATCGAATGCTTGATAAGAGACCTTGAGACCCAGGTGGACAGTAGTCTCTCCTTTGATAGTCACATCGCCACAGTAGTCAGGAAGTCCTTCTACGTGGCACACCTCATCATAAAAGGGTTCTCATCCAGGAAAAAAGGGGTCATTGTTCCCGTCTACTCGTCACTCATTAGACCCATTATAGAGTACAATGCCCCTTTTGGAATGTACCTCACAAGACATCTGCAGCAGCTGGAAAGGCCATAGAAGTACCTCAGAGGATTACTGGCCTCAAACAAATGCCCTACACTGACCGCCTCAAAAAACTCCAGCTTTACTCCGTAGCATATCGGCTACTCCGAGGTGATCTCTGCTTAACATATAAAGCTATGTCAAACCCAGAGCTATTGGACATGCTACACCTAAAGAAATCCCAATCCCTCCAAGCTACACGCTCTAGGCACCTAAACCTTGTCACCACAATAAACAGGACACGCTGGAGGGATAGATTCCTGTCCCAGAGACTTCCTGTACTCTGGCACAAGCTACCCATCTATGTCAAGCAAAGTTCTTCATTAGCACTCTTCAAGAAAAATCTTGATGAATGGATGTGAAATGGGAAATACCCCCCGGGGATCACTTTTTTGTCTCTGCTGGACAGTGGCACAGGAAAATAACTTTCTTAGGTGGAGTAAGCTATGGTACCTTGCTGGCTAGGCTTACGTAGGCCCTTGGACTGATAGCCTAGTACCTACCTATGTACCTATAAGAATTGATAAACTATACTTATGTAAAAGTACCTCAACAGTAACTAGTTACTTTAGTCAGTAACTAGTAGTAGTACTATATAACTTTTTTAGAAAAGTAATAACTAATAGTAACATATTACTTTCACTTAAAAGTAACTAGTAATAGTAACGTATTACTTTTATAAGTAACTAGTACAACACTGGTTAAGAATTACTTATCTGTTAACAGTATCCACATACTGTCTTCAGGAACACTACTAATAAATAGCCCTTTAGAAATGTTGGAGAACAGGAATAGTGCTGTTAAATATATCCAAATGGTCTGCATGTATATTCTTCTTCAGTCTTTCTCCTGAATAATGCTGGAAATTTGACGTGGCTTGTATACATGTAACAATGTAAGAACAGGGGGAACAAAAGCACACATCTAATGTAAGGCAATGGGAGGAATAAACTGTTAGGATGTGTACTTTTTTGTAGTATAAATTTTTGTTGACGGGGTGCTGATTTTTTGACATTGCTCAATTAGATATTTTAGACAATATTTCTGCTTTTTTTGCTTCTGTGTCTTACTGTAATGAGAGAGATGGTTAGGTGAGATAAAATGAATGACTGCCTGTTGGATTAACTGTTACACCAATTAAGCATATAATTTAGACATTTATGATTTTATTTCTGTTTCTTATTCTGAGTGGTTGTCTCAGTCAGTCATGTGTGGAATTAGGGTGGGAGGAAGGGCTCAGTAATGTATGTGTTATACTGCTTTTAGTGAATTACTCTAGTCTTCTCCTAACAGATGGTAATGACTCTGTTACATAACACCTGCACACAGGAGTGCAGCACCTCCATTCTGCTTCACTGCAGTGTCAGTAATTGATCTGTCTGGTGTAGGAATATAACCCACAGCCTTCTGCAGCAAATCAAGTGTGCTGCCTGTTTTGCCACTGACACTGCTAAAGTATGTCTTCTATCAGAAGACAAGCTATCAAGACTAGGTAACATGTCTTGGTGTTCAACACTTTTTAGAAACATACATAGTTTTCATGCAAAATTTAGATCTGATCTTTGTGTGTTCTCTGATTCAACATTGCTCCACCGGATGTTTTGGACAATATTTCTGCCTTTTTAACTTCTGACTCTTATCGTAACCAGAGGGATGGTTAGGTGAGATAACATGAATTAATACTTTTAAACAGATCAGCCAGATAAGTTTCACATTTCTGCTTGTATTATTGTATTTCTGATTATACTCAGTAGTTGCCTGAGTGAGATAAAGTTTATTACTTGCTGACTACTACCAGCATGGAGGTACCATACATTTTTCTTGGCTTTGTCAGTCGTGTGGAATTTAGGTCTGAGGAGGGGCTCAGTAATATCTAAGTGTTATACTATTTTACTGAATTATTCCGGTCTTCTCCTTACTGATGATAATGAGTCTGTGTTGCATAACAGCTGCACAAGGTAGTATAATGAATGCCTACTCGGCAGGTTCTGTGCAGCAGTTATCACCTGTGTCTGAGCATGAATAACTTTGCAGTAATGAAATGCAGGTCATTAGCACATTACTAATAAGTGCATTTACAGTAGATCACGGAGTCATTATCACTTTTCAGGCCAAACACTCAGCAGCTGTCACTGTTATTCACATAAGTAGAAGTCGTTATCACATTGATGAATACACAAGCCAGCTTTGGGTTTTTCTCCACTTGGATTCATTGCAAGCAATCCCCCACACCAGTTTCTTTCGTTCATTTTTAAAAATTTCAAAAAATGTAACAGATATATGAGGCAAAATCTGGACCTAGATTTTAAATATTGTTCTTTTTAAATTAGTTACTAGAATAACAGGATTTGTGCTAGAATGTATTTTATGAAGGATATGAATAGATATGTTATTATTTAGTGACTTACATCCTCTATGATTTGCCAGAAAACCACAAATTTTATGAGAAACATACCAAAACTATGAAGCTAAATCTGGACAGTTGAGAGTTATATTACACACACACAAAACTTCCTACATTCTCGCACATAGCAACACACTCACCCTCTACTTCAGACATGAGCAAGCAACTAGTTTACATTCCATACACACACCTACCCTCTAACATTTAAATGGAAAACACAGAGGTAAGGCAGAGTGCTAGCATTGCATGCAATCAGGAGCCATTGCTGCTACCAGCAGTCTGAGTGGGCAGCCAGCACAGGTATGGGACACTTCAGACAGCCACCAGCTGAAGCCCCATGCCTGTCCTCTGCATATTAGTGGAGTGGCAGTCCTTACCCTGTCTTTTCTCTTTACATGTGCCCTTTCTGTGCCCCCTTGTCAGTTATAGGCTAAGTGCTTATGCACAGCACATATTTGTGTAGTCTTCCAATACATCTCTCAAACATCAGTAATAATTTTGCAAGGGAGCATGTCACTGTCCCAAGTAATACCTCATTTTGAAGACAGTATTACTCCTTACAACATGGTTAAAGAACTGTGTATGCTGTACACATGCACAGGTTGGGAGGGTGGCCTAATGGTTAAGGTGTTTGCCTTACAAACACAAGGTGCAGGGTTTGAGTCTCACAAGGGATAATTGGCTAAGCTTAAAATGGCTCGCAAGGGCAGTTAGCTTAGTACTAACCTATGAACCTATGATATCACAGTTTGTTTAGTCTTGTAGGATTATGAAAATTATACATTTTCTCATTATTATGCCCGTATATTTGCAAAGGAACATGGTGACGACACAAATGAGGCATCATTTTGAAGCTGATATTGAGACACACAACTTGTACACTGATATGTAGTCTCCGTCTGTTACCGGTGATGAGATAATATGCTTTGTTTATTTATCGAGTATGAGAAATATTATATTAATCATATTTCTGTGAATATCTCCATAAAGGTGCATCACACAGTAATGCTTAAGGTATCATTTTAAAGGTAACATTCATACAGACAAATTAATTACAAGTTGTATGGGTCTACATTGTACCTTCACCAAGATATTGTGACTTGTACCAAAAAGGTAAAACAATATTCACAATATCATCATTCCTTGGCAAATATTTAATGGCTTAGATACGCACTATCAACATTTACACTGTTGGAAAGGTCAGCATCTGCTGAACAACTTTCGCATTTACATTTTTAGTCTAGCTAGTATGGTTAAAGAGTTATGAACATTTGTTTTCTGTATGGTATTGCAAACGGATTATCTGAAAATGTGCTCAGGCTGCACTGTTGTTCCTATGGTGGAAGTTAAGCAGGCAGCATTTTCTGAGCTGCTCCGGAGTGAATGAGTTAACCTTATGGAATGCCTTCTCATAGGCTGGGGTCCATACTACCTTGTCTGGCCTGTTTTTTCCTCGTCAGGTCTGTGAGGGGAGCAGCTGTTGTACTATAATTGGGAACAAACTTTCTATAGTAGCTGTCCCCGAGAATGCCCTAACCTGCTTTTTAGTAACAGGGGCAGCCCACGGCTGAATGGCTTCCACTTTGGCCTGATCTTATCACTCCCCACTGTATGTCCCAGTTAGGAGATCTCTGCCATACCTACCTGACACTTACTGGGCTTAATTGTCAACCATGCCCTTTGCAGTCTGCCCAGGACTTTTCTGATGTACTGAAGGTGCTCATGCCAGGAATGGCTATAGATAGCAATATCATCCAAGTAAGCAAGGGCATAATCTCCTGCTTCTGCTAGGATACTATCTACCAGCCTATAGAAGGTTGCTGGGGCATTTTTCATCCCAAAGGACATCTTTGTGAACTCGTATAATCTGAAAGGAGTAACAAAGGCTGACAACTCTCTAGCTGTGGGAGTCAAGGGCACTTGCCAGTTATCCTTGGTCAGATCAGTAGTGGTCAGATAGCCCATGGAAGGCCTGCTCCAAGGCTTCATCTGTCCTATACGTGAGGTAAGCATCTGACTATGTGTGACTATTTAGGTTCCTGTAGTCCACACAGAACCTGCCGACATCTTTCTTTGGTATCAGCACCACTGGTGAGGCCCAGGGACTGCTGGACTCCTGGATTATCCCCAGTTCCAACATTTCCTGTATCTCCTCCCTCAGAGTCTGTCCCTGTAAGGAGCCTGCTTAATAGGCCTTGAGGGTCCTTTATCCACATAGTACTGCACCAGGTGGGTGCATTCAGGTTCACCAGTGAACATGCACGCAAACTCCTGTAGCACTGCTCAGATTTCTCGAACCTGGGTAGGGGATAGCCACTGAGACATTGCTACCCCTTCCACTGAGGTGTCAGTCTGAGCCTCACTGAGGAGGGGGAGGTGAGTCACCAGATCCCCCTCAGACTCCTCCTGCCATCCACTGTAAATACTCAGTACCATCGGGCCTCTCTGTCATGGTAAGGTTTCATCATGTTAACATGGTACGTTTTGCACTCCTGCGTAGCAGTTCTACCATATAGTTGACATCACTGACCTTCCATACCACTTTGCAGGTCCCCCCCCAAGTTGCCGGCAGCTTATTTTGTCTGACAGGATTGAGAACCATAACCTGCTGCCCCACAGCATACTGTCTGGCTCAAGCATTTCTGTCATACCAGACCTTTTTCCTGCTGTTGGGCTCCTGCCAGGGTCTCCAGGGCCATGCCCATTAGCTCCCTAAGCCTTGTCCTGAGGTTTATGACATATGCCACAACAGACTCCTTGTGGGATTTGCACTCACCCTCCTACTCATCATGAGTCAGATCTAAAGGCCCACTCACCCTATGCCCAGACAGCAACTCAAAGGGTGAAAAACCTGTGGCACCTCTGTGTAAGCAAACAGCAGATGGGCCAAATTTGTCCCACTGTCTCTCAAACTGGTCTGCAAATGTCCGTAGCATGGTCTTTTTAGTGTAGATTTTAACCTCTCCACAAGCCCATTAGTTTGGGAATGGTAGGGGTTCATCTTTAGGCGCTTCACCCCATAGTGGTTCCACAGGCAAGCCAGCTGGTCTGACAGGAAATTGGCAACTCTGTTCATCAGTATTTCTCTGGGGAAACCTACCCTGTTGAATTGGCATTTGCCATCTTATGCCTCAATGGAGGACAGAGCCTCCACCTCAGGATGTCTAAGAACACCAGGATATATTTCTTCCTGTGGAACTTGAGATACTCAGAGACCCCATAATATCCATAGCTACTCTCTGAAACGGCTCCTCATTCACAGGCAAAGGCCTCAAAGGATCTTTGACCTTGTCTCCTGCCTTACCTACTTTTTAGCACTGCTGACAGGTCCTGCAGTACCTCATTACATCCCTTGCAATCCCAGGCCAATAAACATTCTGCATAATATGTCTCTTGGTATGCTTTATGCCCATATGGCCTGCAAAAGGAATGTTATGAGCTATGGCTAGAAGTGCCAGACAGTAGGGTTTAGGCACTACCAACTGCTGTATTACCTCACCCTCTAGTCCACTCTCTGTACAGTAACCCTTTGTTCTAATATACAGATACCCCTTTCCTTGAGAATCTGGTGCCTCCTTGGCTACCTCCCTCTAGCCTTGTAATGTAGGGGTCTGAGAGCTGAGCCTGTCACAACTCTACTTTTGTGACTTCTCAGCTCCCCTTCCACAGGAAGTCTGGTATCATCTGACAGCGGTGCCTCACTGTCAGTGTGGGTACTAACACTTACCTCTGACCTTGTAGTCACTCCGTCCAAGGGAACATCAGTACCTACCAGCAGCTGTGGCTAACCTTCAGGCTTACTGCTACAGGGTAGCTCTCTCCCAGGCTACCAGACCCATATGCCTGTCTCCATCCCTGACTGCGTGTAACTGCATGCCCACAAGGTACTGCATCATCAAAATTATTCCCTATCGGAACATTTGCAGGGATATCCTCAAACACACGTCCTTGCTTGCTTCCTTTTCCACCCTCCCAGTCAAGGTGAACCCTGGCCAAAGGCATTCAGAATGGGGTCCCCTTCCTAAAGTTCTGACTGGCGTGGACTGCCCAAGCAAGTACTGTTCCTCTTTAACCACTGCAGGCTTTTAGCAATGGGTATGTCAGAGGCTGTGTCTTTCGTAGCAGTGGCCTGTTTTCCAACCAGTAAGATAGGATGTAACATATTGTGATAGTTTGGTACCCCTGTTGTCTCCAGACAACTTGCCGCTGGCATATTGTTATTCCCACTTGCTGGCCTCCCAACCTTTTGTTGTCCACCTTGCCTCCATGGACATCTATATGATACATGGCCCCACTGGTTATATTTAACCCTTGATCCTGGCCATGTACCTGAACTAGTAGTGGTTGCCCTGTTATGGGTGGACACTTGGTTTATGCTGCTCATCATGGGTTCCTTTATATCCATGTGCAGCACTGGGTGTCCCATTCACGTGCAGTGATGCCTTGCTTGCTAAGTAGAGATCCCTTTTTCCCCAATACATCTGCAGTGTTGAACTCTCGGTCTGCCAACCAGATTCTCAAGTCCTCAGGCAAAGTGCTAAAGGCTTTCCCTCACAGAAAGGTCTGCCGGAGTTTGAAAAGTGGTGACCTGACGCCCCCTAACCCACCTATAAAAATAAGTGCTTACCTCAGCAATATAATAACACACATTCGTCTGCCTTGCGTCTGTGCTCACAAAACTTTTTTCTGTAAGCTTCAGGTGATAACTTAAAGCATTCAAGTAAACAACATTTGACTTTATCATAATTTAAACAATCAATATCGTATAGTTTAGAAACAGCAGTTACAGCTTTACCATGACTATAACTGCTGTTTCTAAACTGAAATTAATCGGCTATATAACAGGATGAAGAAAATCATGGCAAAAATCAGGAGGTGCAGCACCCAGCAGGATAAAAGCACTCTCATGAAACTAAAGAAGCAACTCAGAGGACAAAGTCTACTAAAGCCAAATTTGAGGTAAGTTTGGCTTCCCAGGCCAAGGACAACCACAAAGCATTCTTTAGCTATGTCCGCAATCTCAAAGGCAATACACAGATGTCCTTCAAGGATGCATCTGCAGTCCTAACATATGGGTTGTCCTGCCTCAGGCAGCCCTTCGGTCGGCCGGATTCCAAAGTCTGGGTCTGGCCTCGGCTGATGTCGCACTTCACCCGACGTCATAGCTGCTGTCAAATGGGTATAAACGCATCTATCGACGCCATTTTCCTCAGTCTTTCTTGCCGCGCGGTGCCCGAAGCAGAAGCTGTTCGCAAGTGCCGGTCGGTCAGAACCAGAGATTACTACTACCGAAGACTTCTAAAAAGCTAAGTACCCCATTTGGGGACTCTTTCTTGCCTCAGCCGATGTCAGAAAAAGTAAATAACTGTTTAACTTGTGGGAAAGAAATACCTCATAAGGATTTCCACTCTTACTGCCTTCCTTGCTTAGGCCCAGACCATGACGTAGCAGCTTGTCTAGCCTGTGCTTCCTTCAACCGACGGACACTTAGGCGTCGGTCGGAGTTTGCAGAGGAGTTTTTCGGCCCCGATTTTGCTTACAACATGCCGTCGGAGACTCCGACTTCACAATTAGCTAAAAAACGTAAGGAAAAGGACCGACACTCGCGGTCCGCGGTTTCGGCCGAAACCACGGTTAAGCCAACCGCGAGTGTCTCGGTTTCGGCTGAAACAGAGTCCACGGTTCTTCCTTCGGCCGAAAGCATGCCTCCTACAGCCGAGGCCTCACTCAGCATGGCTGAATCTGCTACTGAAATTCCACCTGCAGTTGCAGGTTCTCAGGATTTATCAGATACTATCCCTTTAGACATATCTACTCCTGCACGTGGAGCTGCTAGGCCCCCTGCATCTATGTCTATCAAGGCTTTTTCTAGGGCTAAAGCAGCTAAATCTTCTAAGGCCTTGCCTACTAAAACCCCCTCACACAGGCCTACCTCTAGTTCACAAATGCTCAGCCTGGCAGAGGATCTCATTTCTTTGATCAGGGGATCCCAACCTCACCCTGACAGGGCCTCTCATCCCCCTCCAGAGAAGAGGCCTAGAGCAGAGCCCCCTGAGCCAGTTTCAACAGATTATTCCTCGGATGATTCAGAAAATTCAAATCCTCCAGAAGGCCCTTATTCTCCATATGAGGACTCTGATGCAGAAGATTCCATTCCTTCTGCCTCTCCTCCTGAGGAATTTTCTTTTGGGGAAACCTTGCATGCTATGAGAGAGCAATTTCAATGGCAGGGCCAGGATTTTTCAGATTCAAGGAAACGGCTAAGGACCTTTTTACATTTACCACAGCATAGGCCTTTAGCCATTCCTCCAGTACTAACAGTTGTAGATGATGCATTTAATGATGCTTGTACTGCCCCTGACTCTCTTCCCCCGGCCCCTGCTAAGCCCGACAGATACTACAGGGTCCCGGACACACACTTTCACTTGTATAAGGCTCCTATTGCAGATCCTGAAACTATTTCACAGGGCCCCAAAGCTGTAGCAGCTGCCTCTGCCAAAAACCCCCTCCCCTCTGAAAGAGAATGTAGAGCATTAGAGAGATGGGGTAAAAAGTTTATACTTCTGCTACGCTTTCGGCTAGGGCCTTAAACTGTCAATTCCACATGATTCAGTATCAGGAATTTTTGTTAGATCAGCTAAATAAAAAACTGTCTTCTCCTGAACCTATAGACCGTAAGTCCCTTCAGGATTTGGTACATAACACTCAGCAGGTCAGTAACCATTCCTTAAAATGCGGCTATGATGCACTGGAGGCTTCCTTTAGATCAGCTATGACTGGCAGAGTGATCAGAAGGCATGCATGGTTAAAAGAGCAATCATTACCAGACCATGTGAAGTCCAAGCTCCTAGATGCTCCCATGGAGAAACAAAGTTTGTTTGGCTCCCCTGCACAGCAAGTGTTAAAGAAGGTGGAAGAAAAAGCAAAATCTGTCCAAACAGTCAAGGATTTCTTACAGGTCCAGCCTCCGAGGTTTAGTAGAAATTGGCCCTCAAGAATTGGTCCTTTCCAGACACCTCCAGAACACAGAGAGGCAGAAATAGGCTCAAGAGGAAGAGGTCAATCCAGAGGTGCCTACAGGGGACGTCAGTGGCAGCCTAACAACCAAAGAAGTACTGCCACAGATCCAGCTACTACCACTACCACAGGACAGTCACAATGACTTGGCTCTGATACCGCCTACCAGGGAACAACTGGAAGCACCCTTAGGCGGAAAGCTAGCCTTATTTTCAGTAAACTGGCATTGCATTACAGGAGACAAATGGATTTTACAGACAATAGACAAAGGCTACAGGTTCCACTTCCATACTCTACCAAGAAAGAGAGGAATGCCAAACCTACCACCAAACCAAAAACAAACGCTCTAGGACAAATCAACCACTTACTAAGGATGAGAGCTATAGAAAAGTACCGTCTATGGAACAAGGACAAGGATTTTACTCCAGACTTTTCCTGGTACCAAGAAAAGAAAACCAATGGAGGCCTATTCTCGACCTGTCCGCTCTGAACACATATCTCATTGTTCCAAAATTCAAAATGCTGACCCTACAGCAACTTCTTCCCATGCTGGGCAAGGAGTCTTGGCTGGTGACTCTAGATCTCAAGGAGGCATACCTGCACGTCCCTATACGACCAGATTGCAGAAGATACCTCAGATTTCTTGCAGGATCAGAGCATTATCAATTCTCAGCATTGCCCTTTGGCTTATCTACTGCGCACAGAGTATTCACGAAATGCCTGGCATCAGTAATTGCTCATTGCAGGCTTCAGGGAATTCAAATTTATCCATACCTGGACGACTGCCTGATACAAGCGGACAACAAGATCAAGTTAACAAAAGATTTGGAAAAGGTTATTCACCTACTGCAAGCCCTGGGATGCACAGTCAACATAAAAAAGTCAAGGCTGGTACCATCCCAAAGGATAACATTCTTGGGTGCAGAACTGGACATATCAAATCAAATGGCATTTCTCACAGCAGAAAAACAAAAGCAACTACCACTCTATTTCAGGGCATTAACAACGCAGAACCAGCTTACAGCAAGAAAAGTCCTGCAAGCCCTGGGTTACATGGCATCCTGCATAATATTGATTCCACATGCCAGACTACATATGAGGAAGTTGCAATGGTACCTAAGGAATTTATGGTCTCAGCACAAGCACAGCCTAGAAACCCAAATTCCAGTAATTCCATGCCTGAAGCAAGAATTCATGTGGTGGGCTCAGGCCTGTCAGTTGAACAGAGGGCTGCCTTTCCACAAGCCTTACCCAAGCCAGACTATCACCACGGACGCCTCAGACCTCGGATGGGGGGCACACATGGTGGACAAGTGCATACAAGGCCTACGGACACAAAACCAGCTGAATCTACACATAAATCAAAAGGAGATGCTGGCAGTGAAGCAGGCAATTCAGACATTCAGACCGTTTCTGCAACAGGGTCATTTGCTGATAAGGACGGACAACACCACAGTCATGTGGTATATCAACAAACAGGGAGGCACACACTCATATCCTCTATGCCGGATGGCAGTGGACCTGTGGAATGTGGCCCTGAGCCTCAACATTCAGCTCCAGGCTATATTTGTGCCAGGAAAAGAAAATATACTAGCAGACACCTTAAGCAGAACTACCACGGATGCCCACGAATGGATGCTGCATCCAAACATCTTCAAATCTATAACACAGAAATGGGGGCTACCAGAAATAGACCTGTTCGCATCCCCACACAACCACCAATTGAGAAAATTCTGCACAAGGACATACCACCCTCTTGCTTGGAAGGTGGACTCCCTATCCTTCAGTTGGGAAAACCTGACAGCATATGTATTCCCACCTCTTCCTTTGATGCACAAAGTGTTACTGAAGATCAAAGAAGAACACCCAAGGATCATCCTGATAGCTCCAGACTGGCCGAGGCAGCATTGGTACCCGCTACTGAGGAGTATGTCTCGGGCACATGCATGGCCTCTGCCTCTAGTTCCTTTACTGCTAACACAGAACAACTTCAAGATCTCACATCCAAACTTGAAAACTCTGCAGCTAGCTGCTTGGAATATTACATAAAACAAAATAACCCAGTTTTATCTCAGAGGGTTAAAGACATTATCCTGGAGGCTCGCAGACCCTCCACAAGGAAAACTTATTCAGCCAAATGGAAAAGATACCTCATTTGGAGTACAGCAAAAGGAGAAAATGTATCATTAGCAAACATAGCTAACATCATGGAATATTTAGCAGAACTTTTCCACAATGGCCTGTCTTACTCCTCCATTAAGATTCATGCATCAGCAATTTCTGCAGAATACAACATGGATCCTCCAGTCTTCTCTCATCCTCTACTCAGGCAGTTTCTGAGAGGAATTAAAAATGTAAAGCCTCCAAGGAAACCACCTTTGCCTACATGGGATCTTAACTTTGTGCTGGAGAAGTTAACACTTCCCCCTTTTGAACCAGCAGCAACAGCAGAATTACAGTTCTTATCTTGGAAAACTGCTTTCCTGCTTGCAATCACTTCAGCAAGAAGAGTTTCTGAATTACAGGCTTTAATGGCAGTACAGCCCTTCCTTATATTCCATCAGGATAGAGTGTCCTTGAGAACTAACCCTACTTTTATGCCAAAGGTGGTCTCCAGGGTATCATTGAACCAAGCAATCCACCTACCAACATTTTTCCCCAACCCACAGAACAGGGGGGAAAGACTACTACATACCTTGGATGTGCACAGGCAATTGCGCTACTATCTGGACAGAACCAAGAACAATAGAAAAACTGACCAGCTTCTGGTAGCATATGCAACAGGAATGGAAGGAAAAGCAATTTCAAAACAGACAATCTCAAAATGGATGATGCATTAGATTTTGTTACTCTTTTCATGGAAAGGCAACTCCAGAAAACATCAGACCTCACTCCATAAGGGCTACAGCCACTACTACAGCTTTCTTACGGGGAGTGGCTACCAAAGACATTTTAGAGGCTGCTACTTGGAGCTCCGTGCATACATTTGCCAAGCATTATAATCTACCTTTATATTCCAGATCCCGGGCAGGTTTTGCAACTGCTGTTTTGCAAGGGATCTTAACTACACCATAATCATCTTACTGCCTCCTCCCCCAGTTTGGCTATGGTATTCTACCCATATGTTAGGACTGCAGATGCATCCTTGAAGGACATAGTACAGTTTTGTACGTACTATAAATGTAGATGTCCGAGAGGTATGCATCTGCAGTCAGGATTACCCACCCTCCTTCCCCTCTGTGGTACTCCTAGGGTAATTGCCCATCTTTTAGCTAGCTGGGGGAATCTATTATGGTGTATTTGTTTGTATATATGTATATACTTGTTTATTTTTGTTTGCTCTCTACTGTTTGGAATCATTTGCATTTATCCAAATTTAGCCTTCCTAGAGGGCACCTGGCATCTGGGGCAAGAAACACTGAGGAAAATGGCGTCGGCTGATGCCTTTATACCC
Organism: Protopterus annectens; assembly: GCF_019279795.1. NCBI lineage: Eukaryota > Metazoa > Chordata > Ceratodontiformes > Protopteridae > Protopterus > Protopterus annectens. The sequence continues at coordinate 178,617,083 of NC_056748.1, forward strand.
AATTGACAGCAGCTATGACATCGGGTGAAGTGTGACATCAGCCGAGGCCAGACCCAGACTTTGGAATCCGGCCGACCGAAGGGCTGCCTGAGGCAGGACAACCCATATGTTAGGACTGCAGATGCATACCTCTCGGACATCTACATTTATGGTAGGTACAAAACTGTACTTTGTGTGCAGAGCTCATTGTAAATGGAGCCACCTATACTGAGCCAGAAGATGTAGCAAAGTCCTGACTGATAAATTCAGCTCCAATTTTACTTTCCTCTGCCCCCTCAAACTTTCCTCAGGAAATATCAAATATAACTCCCCCTGCTACCACTAGGGAGCTGGTCCTCATTGCTCTCTTCTCTAAGACAAGGAACACTGCATCAGATACAATATCCCAGGATGCCTTCTAAATAGCATGGAAAATGACCTGTCAGAGCCTCTGGAATAACTATTTAACTGTAGCCTCCAAACAAGCTTTGTGCCTTATGAATGGAGAAAGGCAGCAGTCATCCCTCTGCACAAAGATGGGCCATCTACAAACCCTGGAAACTACAGACCCATAAGTCTCACTAGTCTTGTATGTAAAGCCATAGAAAGAATTGTCATGGAGATGATCAATAGAGATATAATAAACCTCCAGACACTGGACCCAGCCCAGTTTGGTTTTGTCAAGGGCAGATCATGCCTACTCAAACCAATGGATGAGGGCAAAATCGTTCACAATGCCTACCTTGACCTGGCCAAGACATTTGACACAACATCCGACTTGGGCATTGTTGACAAATTCAAGAGGTTAAGTACAAACCTGTATGTCACCCAGTGGATAGCCAGCTGGCTCAGAGACAGGACCCAGGAAGTTAAATTTAGGTAGTCCACCTCTACAAAGAGGCCAGTCACAAGTTGAGTCCCTCAAGGATCAGTCCTTGGGCCACTCCTTTTTGGCATTTTTTTTATTTTAGGCATTGCTACATTCCTTGTAAATAAATAAATGCTAACCAAATTTCTCAAACATATTGTTACTGCATTCTCAAAATACTGTACTTTTGCCTTGTATATATTCATATTGTATATTTCTCTCTGTTGTTGTACTGTTAATTACCTTACAACTTGAATTGTTAAGTTTTTCTTATTTTTTAATTACTCCACTGAAAAAGGGCTCTCTGGGCCCAGTCAGACTAACCTGGTTAACAAATGTAAAAATAAAAAAATTAAATTTACTTCTCAGAAGTCAAGGCCAATGTCAGTGGTCTCTGGGTGACTATATTTCCGGATGTTTGCAAAATGGGAGGTTTCAGTGAATCTCACTCTGACACAAATGTTCTCCAGGAGGGGCTGACAGGCAAACAACTAAATGCCAAGAAATGCATAATAGTATCCTTTGGGAAGTCAGCCATCTCTGGTAACTGTCATATTGACAACACGCCCCTTAGAGTTGACCCAGTAGTCGGGGACTTAGGGACACACACAGATAGTAATCTAACCTTTGATCATCATGTGTCTACAGTGGTGAGGAAATCATTCTATGTTGCGCAACGTATAAACAAAGGTATGGCATCTACGTCTGAGGAAGTCATTGTTCCACTGTATTCAGAATTCAACAGACCTGTCATTGAGTACAATGCCCCCTTTGGTATGTACCTAACCAGGCATATCCAACAATTGGAACGTCCACAGAGGTTCCTCACTAAAGGAATACAAGGCGTAAGTTATATGTCCTCTGCAGACCGCCTCAAGGCCCTGTCCCTGTAATTTGTCTCCTACAGGCTTTTAAGATGAGATCTATGCCTGGCATACAGGGCAGTGCCAGACCCCACTCTGATGGACCTCGTACATATCCACAAAACAAACCGCACCAGAATTACCTATTCTAAAGACTTAAAGTTTGCCTGTGATATAAACAGGACCTGCTAGAGAGATACGTGTATATCGCAGAGACTACCCAGTGAAGCAGAGTTCCTCCTTAACCCAATTCAAATGCAACTTGGACAATTGGAAGAGAAACAGGAAATTCATCCCTGGTTTGGCACCTATGTCTCTAATGGACACAGGTAACCTGTAAATGGTTCATCTCCCACGCCAATGCTTACACTTATCAAGGGTTTCAGAACTTGTCAGAGATTTGGGATGCATGGCTAGGCTTAAAAAAGCCCTTGTGTTCGTTAGCCTAGTAAACACTTATGAACCTATGGAGTAAGGGGGTCAGGAGCCGTACCCAGAGCCCTCGGTCAACATTGTACTCTTTAAATACTCTTTCAGATATATGAATAAAACTATCAGAAGTATCATCCTCTGTAAATTCTGGAAGAAATTTAGACCTTTATTGCTACTGAGGTTCGGTTATTTCTTTCCCCATTACCTGCATGACCATGGCAAAAAGTCAGCATCTCCCTCTCATGTTGACGCTGCTTCTGATTTTCTTTGGACTCCAAAACCAGCAGTCTGTCATTTTCTTCAACCTCCAATTGCCACAGTCTTTCTGCTGATTCTAATTCCAAATGCTTGGTCTCCAGCTCAAGTCTCTTTAACTCCAAACAGGTTTTTAAGTCCTCTGAGGAAAAGGTGAACTGTCCTGTTTTCTGAGGGCTGCAAATTCCCATCACCCGACTGATTATCCTGCTGGTTACTGGTCCAAGCTGTGACTAAGGCTAAAATTTCCTCTTTAGTCAGGTTGGCATACACCAGTCCTTTGGCTAAACATACTTTGGCCAACTGGTTCTTTGTCAACTTGCCATATTCCACTGCTGACATCTTTGCTTGCTTTCCCTGACTATGCTAACAAAAAATAAATAAATAGAACTGTTGTGAAATGAAACTCTGAAGTTTTACCATGTGGCTACTGAGAGAATGCACACCTTTAGTGATAACTGCTTACAGGTCACAGAAGTTCAGTTAATATCCTACCACTGCCACCAATATGTGACATCCTCACTCTGGGCCAGTGGGCCAGTAATCAAGGAGCCTCAGTCCTCACCACTGACACTGAAGAGAGACGTTCAGTTGTAATACAAATGGATACACTTTGTATTTCCAGATGCAGACCTGTCTGCATCAAGCACAATTTCCCTTAAGAGCACACAGGGAACACATTCGGCTCTGGGTCTGAGTTTGTCTGTCTCTCCCCAGGTCCCCAGTAAGGCTCCCCACTGGCATAGCTGCAGAGTTAGATTGTCAGCCTGGTGTCAAAGCCAAGTCCTCCAGCATCCTGTCTGTGAAACCAGTGCTTCATGTCCCTGCTCCCAGTGGCTGGCAGACATGATGTTCTTCATGTTTCACTGTTGCAGCCATTACATTTGTGTAATCTGCTGGCATGTTGCCCTCAGTCGGCCTGAATAACAAAGTCTTGGGTTGCTGTCTCCTCTTCCATGACATCAGGTCGTCAGGGGTATAAAATATGCAGCCGACGCCATTTTATTCAGTCTTTCTTGCCACGCGGTGCCCAAAGCAGAAGCAGTTCGCAAGTGCCGGTCGGCCGACTCCTGAAATGTTCACATTCGAGTTTCAGAACCGAAGTCTTCAAACAAAAGCCGAGTACCCCGTTGGGGAAACTTTTTCTTGCTCCTTACCAATGTCAGTAAAAGTTAATAATTGCATTATTTATGGGAAGCAAATACCTCATAAGGATTTTCATTTGTACTGTATTCCTTGCCTAGGCCCAGATCATAACGTGCCTTACTGTCGGTTTTGTGTTAGACTTAACCAACGCACTATTATGCGTCAGTATATTTTTGCTTCTGAATATTTTGAATCAAGATTTAATTACCCTGAAATGTCATCGGTTAGCAATCCGACTACCGGAGTTCACAAAAAGTGCAAAGAAAAAGATAGAGACAGACCGTCGAGGTCCAAAACCCATGATGAAGCTTCTCCTAAGCCAGTCGTCGGTTCGCCGGTACTCAGTGAGGTGCGTTCGCAGCCCCTGATACCCGCTACTTTTGAGTCGCAGGCCTCTACTGAGACCCATTCGGAGTACGGTATGCCGCGAGAGATTCTCAAGAGTATTGAACCCACGGATGTCTCTCCCTTGGATGGGTCCACAGCCGCTGAGCAGGCACCGGCTTCTGAGGGTGTTTTCAGGCCTCAACATTTTTATATTAAACCGACGCCAGCCTCAAAAACAAGATCAAAAAACGTTCTTCTATGTCTAAGAAACTGACGCACGAGCCACATGCTCAGGCGCCTATGCCTAAAAAACAGATGATCAAAATGGCTGAGGACTTAATTACCTTGATCAAGGGTTCCCAACCCCCCCCCCTCCCCCGCTAAGAGGACTAGGCAAGGCACTGATTATGAATCAGGTTTTCATTTCTTCTGATCAGGAATTTTCTATTCCACCCAATGAGGATTCTGATGCAGAATAATCCATCCCATCTGCATCTCCTCCTGAGGATTACTCTTTTGGAGAAACTTTGCATACTTTAAGGGAACATTTTCACTGGGAGAGTCAGGACTTCTCTGAATCAAAAAAAGAGGTTTAGGGATTTCCTTCTTCTTCCTCAGCATAGGTCTTTGGCAATACCTCCTGTATTAGACATTGTTGATGTGTTTTCGGAATCAAGCTTGGCTCCTGATTCCCTACCTCCGGCTTTTAGTAAGCTAGACAGATATTGCAGGTTTCCTAACTCCCACAAATTTGTATTCAAAAATCCTGCTGCTGATCCTGAGACTATTTCACAGGGTCCCAAAGGTGTAAAGGCCTTCTACAGCCAAAAATCCTACCCCCCTCTGATAGAGATTCCAGGGCGCTAGATAGATGGGGAAAGAAGGTTTATACGTCTGCAACCTTGGCAATTACGGCCTTAAACTGCCAATTTCATATGCTTAAATATCAACAGCATGTTATGGGCTTACTGAAACAGAAAATTATGTTGATGTCTGTGTGGAAAATAAAGAATTACAGGAATTATTGCATTCAAAACTGCAAAACAGGTTGGAAAGCATACATCGCAATGTGGTTTTGATTCCTTGGAGGCCTCTTGCAGGGCCGCAGTTACTGGATCTGTGATTAGAAGGCATGCCTAGCTCAAGGAGCAAAATCTGCTTGATCATATTAAAGCTAAATTGTTGGATGCCCCCTTGCAGCATAATACTCTGTTTGGTAATAAGGCAGAAGAGGTTTTAAAGAAAATGGAAGACAAAGCTAAATCTATGCAAACTGTAAAAGATTTCTTGCAACTGCAGCCACCCAGGTTCAGTAGGCACTGGCCTACAAAAAATTGGTCCTTTCTTGTGTCCAACAGAGCCACTCAAGGCAAATGCAGGTGTTCAAAAGGCTCAAGATAACAATCACAGGGTTCTTACAGGTCAAAGCAATGGGGTGCCTCCACCTCCAAATCTGGGGGAAGCCAATCACAACCCTACAGTAAGCAGTCTCAATGACTTCCCTCTACCTTCACCAAGCACTTATCTTTTGGCATCCCCCCTTGGGTGGGGGGGGGGGGGCTAGCACTTCATGCTCACAATTGGCATTTAATTACCCAGGACAAGTGGGTATTAAATATAGTATCCCAGAGGTACAGATTTCATTTCCATACTTTGCCAATTCCAAATGGTTGGCCAGATCTTCCACAAAATCAGCGGGCAGAGGCTCAGAAACAAGTTATGTCCCTCATGGATATGGGGGCTATTCAACCAGTACCAGAAAAGGAAAAAGGACAAGGTTTTCATTCAAGACTTTTCCTGGTACCCAGAAAAGACAATGCCTGGCGTCCAGTACTGGACTTAACGATTTTGAACACATTCCTGGACATTCTAAAAGTCAAAATGCTGACTTTACAACAGCTACTGCCTATGCTGGGCAGGAACTCTTGGTTAGTGACTCTAGACTTAAAAGAGGCATACCTGCATATCCCAATAAGGGAATCATGCAGAAGATACCTCAGCTTCGAGGCAGGTTTTTTGCATTACCAATTCTCTGCACTGCCCTTTGGCTTATCTACTGCGCCCATGGTCTTTACAAAGTGCCTGGCACCAGTAATTGCATTCTGCAGAAAAAGACGCATACAAATTTATCCTTATCTGGACGACTGTCTCATTCAAGCAGCGGACAAGGACACTCTTCTTCAACATCTGGCAAGTGTAAAAAGGCTTCTAACATGCCTAGGGTACACAGTAAATGAAAAGAAATCCCAACTGGTACCCTCTCAAATAATTACATTCCTGGGTAAAAGCTTGAATACAACTGCCCAGATGGCTTACCTTATGCCAGACAAACAAAGGCAACTGACAACATACTTCAAACAAATGGCAACAAAAACCCAGTTATCTGCAAGACAAATTCTGCAGGCTTTGGGGTTCATGGCATCCTGCATTCTACTAATTCCATATGTGAGACTTTATATGAGGAAACTACAGTGGTACCTAAAAAGTTTATGGAGTCAACATTGTCACAGTCTGGAAACAATGATTCCTCTCATTCCCTGCCTACAACAGGAGTTTCTTTGGTTGGCAGAGACATGTCACCAAAACAAGGGACTGTCATTCACTCTACCCGCTGCCACCCAAACCCTAACTACAGACACATCAGACTATGCTTGGGGGGCCCAACTGGCGGGGAGATGCATTCAGGGCAAATGGAGCCCAAAACAAATGCATCTGCATATCAACCAGAAAGAGATGCTAGCTGTTCAGAATGCTCTGACAGCCTTCAAGGACTTACTTCATCCAGGACAACTACTGATAAAGACTGACAACACCACGATTATGTGGTACGTAAACAAGCAGGGGGATACACATTCCTACCCCCTTTGCAGACTAGCCATGGCATTGTGGAACACAGCTTTGACTTACCAAGTACATCTTCAAGCTCAATTCCTGCCAGGAAAACAAAATACTCTGGCAGACGACCTAAGCAGAAATCTTATGGACCTGCACAAATGGAAACTGGATCCACAAATCTTCAGCATTTTAACAGAGAAATGGGGGAACCCAGACATAGATCTCTTTGCCTCTCCCCAGAATTATCAGCTGGACAAATTCTGCACAAGAACTTATCACAGAAAAGCATGGATCCACAAATCTTCAGCATGTTAACACAGAAATGGGGGAGCCCAGACATAGATCTCTTTGCCTCTCCCCAGAATTATCAGCTGGACAAATTCTGCACAAGAATTTATCACAGAAAAGCATGGAAAGTGGATGCCCTATCCTTCAGTTGGAAAAAGCTATCAGTCTATGCCTTTCCCCCTCTGCCTCTTCTCTTCAAGGTCTTACTAAAAGTCAGACAAGAAAAAACAAAAATGATCCTAGTTGCTCCGGACTGGCCTCGCCAGCACTGGTACCCATTTCGAAGGAATATGTCTCTGCTTCCTCCGTGGTACTTGCCTCAAATACCTCATCTACTGTCTCAGCAGAACAATCAAATTCTGCACACTCAGCTCCAAACTCTGAACCTTGCAGCATGGTTGATCATTTAATTATTCAAACAACACCTCTCAGTAAATCTGTGATTGATGTCATTTTGGAAGCCAGAAGGCCTAATATTAGAAAATCTTATGCTGATAAATGGAACCAAGCACAAGGAACGGACACAGCAAAGCCCAATATTCCTTAGATTTTACAATACTTGACTGAGATGCTTGACAAGGGCCTATTGTTTTCTTCAATACAAATACATGCCTCTGCCATCTGGGCTCATTACAACACAGAGCCTCTTCTCTTTTCTCATCCTCTGCTTAAACAGTGTCTTACTGGGGCCAAAAATGTAAAGCCTCCCAGAAGATCACCAACTCCTGCATGGGACCTCAACTTTGTGCTGGAAAAACTCACCCTGCCTCCTTTTGATTCAGCAGCTACTGCGGATATAAAATTTCTATCTTGGAAAACAGCTTTCCTCTTGGCAGTCACTTCAGCAAGAAGGGTTTCAGAAGTACAGGCTCTCATGGCTGTGGAGCCTTTTATTACATTTTACCCAGACAGGATGTCCCTCACAACCAATCCTTCTTTTATGCCTCAGGTGGTATCCACTGTGGCTCTTAACCAGACAATTCACCTGCCAACATTTTACCCAAATCTGCAGGACAAGGGGGAGCGGATTCTGCATTCATTGGATTTACACAGACAACTAAGATTCTACTTAAATAGGACCAAATCTCTAAGGAAGTCTGAGCAACTACTGGTAGCATTTGCTGCAGGGTCAGAGGGGAAGGCTATATCAAAGCAGACTATTTCTAAGTGGATAAGCCACTGCATTTGTTTCTGCTACTGGCACCATGGTAAACCTGTGCCCAAGGGGATCAGGTCACATTCCACCAGGGCTGTCTCTACCTCAGCAGCTTTTCTCAGAGGGGTTCCAAGTAGAGGCTGCTACTTGGAGCTCTGTTCATACCTTCACAAAGCATTATCATTTGCCTCTCTTCTCCAAATCCAGGGCAGGTTTTGCCACTGCAGTTCTGCAGGGTCTTATAGTCACTCCTAATACTATTTAGTTCCATCCTCCCATCCATAGCTTTGGGATTCTACCCAAATGTAATGACTGCAACAGTGAAACACGAAGAACACAGTACAGTTGTGTACACTTACTATAAATGTAGATGTTCGAGTGTATTCACTGTTGCAGTCTGGGTTACCCACCCGCCATCCCTCTTTTTTCTATAACTTTTCTTTCCTTCACTATATACTAAAGCCTTTGTGGTGTATTTTCTTTTAGATGAAGGTAAAGTTTATGTTGCTAAAAGTGCATTTTCATATATTTCTGTTTATTTATATTTATATATATATATATATATATATATATATATATATATATATATATATATATAATTTTTTTTTTTTTTTGCTCCCCATTTGGGGGGCACCTGACATCTGGGGCAAGAAAAACTGAATAAAATGGCATCGGCTGCATGTTTTATACCTCTGACGACCTGACATCATGGAAGAGGAGGCAGCAACCGACGCAGGACCCAAGACTTTGTTATTCAGGCCGACTGAGGGCAACCTGCCAGCAGATTACCCAAATGTAATGACTGCAACAGTCAATACACTCGAACATATACATTTATGGTAAGTGTACACAACTATACTTTCTTTGAGATTTGATTTTCACACACACTTGGGAAAGGCTGGCACAGATTACCCGCTCTACCAACTTTTCCCAGACTAGAAGGTAGATTCACTGCCACCAGTCAGTTATTATAAGGCTGTTAAAGAGGTATCCAGTCATACTAAGTGAAAGTAATATTAATACAAATGGTAATGTTGACCAACCAGCCAGGCTTTCAGGAGTGGCCACGGTTAAGACCAAATAAATATATGTAAATACTCTCAAAGCTTGAATATTATTATAAAAGGACCAGCCCAATGAAAAGTTAAAATTTATTTAATAATAAATAATAAAAGAACATGAAAATACAAAATATCTAGTTACAGCAAACACCAGAGTTTCAACCACAGGAAATATTAAAATAACACAAATGAGTAGATTCACACAGACACAGAAAAACAATGCTTAATTAGTCTCACTATATTTTCCTGACTAATCTAAAGAACACTATTCCCTGGTCACATACTGGAGGAAGGCAAGATGAAGTTCATAGGTTCATAGGTTCATACTAGGCTATCTGCCCAAGGGCATTTATAAGCCTAGCCCATAGTTATGTGGCTTTCGCCACCCCTTTAGTTTGAATAAAAACTATGCCTATCATTTTGCTGTGCCTCTGTCAAGCAGTAGGTGAGGGATCCTTCTAAGTCAGGTTCCAAGGAACAAGACTGCTCAGTCTGACTGAGACACTTCTCAATATAATATCTAAATATTATTTCTGGGATAGCTTACAGAATGACACACATCTGGTCATCTGATTCTGTTTCTCACACTATCACCAACACTAGCAGCTGGCAGGATTTTAACACCTATGTGTTACCATACACACAGAGTTTTGCTCATATCTGCTACAGCTCCTGGAACTCATAAAACAATTTCAACCCTCTACCCCTCCTACAGAGCTACTAAGCCAGGCTTCTCACAAACAGTTCATCTCTGGCTGCAGTCAGAACTCTAAGATACAGTCTTTATGGCCTAATATAATTTCAGCTATTTTCCAAAGTTAGCTGGGACTGAACTTAACCTCTTCTCTTCCAGTGTCCTTTATTAAAGTCTGTACATTTAAACGGTTACAGTAATGCATGTACATTTCTTTTCTTTCCAGTAGGACACACTGTTAAGTGTTTAACACAAGCAGCTTTACAAATACAATTCCAACACAAGCATCTGTAGAAATCAGTTTGATATTCAAATAACATATAATTATTTACAAAATTCCAGCTAGCTGCACAGGTGTATGTTACACATCCACTGCCCTACTTCTCCTTGCATAGCTGGCAGTACCTCCTATCATCACAGTGCCATAATATGATTTGCATAAGCTGGGGCTGTATTGGCTCCCATTGAGACTTTCTTCATTTGTTGGAAGATCTCCTGTTTAAAAAATAACAAATTGTTTTCTAATACAATCTTAACTAAGGCAATAACATCCCTAGGTAAGTTAGAATTTATACTAAGGTACTGTCTAATATTCTCTATTCCTCTTCTAATAGAATGGAAGTGTACAGAGCTACCATGTCAGTCATTGCTATGATAAACTCAATTTCCCATTCAGTTTTTCTTAAGTGGTACATTTAATACTGTGCCGTTAGTGTGTTTTGTGGGGCTGGGATTTGAGTGAATGCCTGGAAATTTTGTGAAGCAAAGTATGTAGACAAAATCATTTGTGCTTTTGTTTTATTGGATTTTATATAGTAACATACTTAAATTCAAGATACATATAACTGAAAAAATTCAAGATTTATTGGAAGTGTGGGTGCTTTGGTTGACAGACTTGGTAACTGATGATGTAATAGGTGTAGGTTGTAGGAGTATTAATTATATTTAGTAGGGAGGTATGGTAGTTGGTAGAGTGCTCATATGCTGAGGAGGCACACTAGTAGGGTTAGAGTCAGTAATTTTTTTTGTATGTCATGTTAAGTTAGACTTTTTCTGAAGATGTTAGTTTCAGTGTGATTGGGATTGTGATGCCCCTGCAATGGCCCAGTAATCAAGGAGCTTCAATCCTCACCACTGGCAACAGCTGGGGACATGCACATTGGGAGGATGACAAGTACACACACAGTAAAGTACAGTTTCTGTTAAGAGCACACAGAGTCCACAGTCAGTCTGGGTCTGGTTTCTCCCTCTTTTTCCAGATCCCCAATAAGACTCCCCACTGGCACAGCTATAGGGTTGAGGTCTCAGCTGAGTGGTCAAGCCAAAACCTCCAGCACCCTCTCTGTCCAGCCAGTGCTTCATATCCCTGCCCAAGTAGCTAACACACACACACACACACACACAAACACACTTACTTTGAGATTTGATTGATATACAAACACACACACACACACACACACACACACACACACACACACACACACCTGGAAAAGGCTGGAAAAGGCTTGCTAGCTGTTTGCCCAGACTATAAGGTAGTTATCACTGCCACCAACCACTCTTATTAGCTACTCTAGGCCCTTAACAAAGGGCGTACAATACTACTGTGTAATGTTACAAATGATAGTTTTGACCAAGCACCAGGCTATTAGGAGTGGCCTGTACAGTGTCACCAAATACATATGCAAGTACCCTAAAAGCTTAAGTATGTCTCACAAATATCAGCCACAAAGATAGGTTTAAATATATTTAATAATAAAAGAACAAACCAATACTCAATAAACAATCACAGTTACTTCAGTTCAGAATCACAGAAAATATTTAAAACAACACTGCAGGGCAATCTCAAATAAATACAGAAAACATCTAAACTAATCTTTACTATATTCTTAACTATATCTAAAAGAAATTACTGTACCCTAGTTACTTACTATTAGCAAGGCAAGTGCAGATGGTGATGATGATGAGTGGATGTTCTTGCTAGGTCCAAGACAAAATATAAAATGCACAGTCTCTCTCAGAGAGAGTTCCCAAATTAATAAAAAGTATTACTGCTGGGCTAGCTTGGATGACATCACTTTTTGTCACCTGACTTCAATTCCCAGGCTAAACAGAAACTTAACAAAATGTAACATCTCTGTATGAGAAATACATATCTCTCACATCTTTGTAGATCTTGGATGTCATAAAACACTTACAAAATAATTCAGAAAGCACCCTAGTTGTAGACATATCCTGTCTCCTTGCCACACTGAAACTAACCTTTATAACACAATTGTAAAATAATTGAATTTCAACTTATTTTCTTGAAGATGTTCTTCATCTCACATTGCTGCAGTCCTAACACTTGGGTAGTCCGCTGTCCCAGTCGGCCCGAATACCAAAGTATAAGGCTGATGTCGGTCAAGGCGCATTTGTCTGACATCAGGACGTCAGGGTACAAATGCGCATGACCGACGTCATATCCTCAGTCTTTTTTGCCGCATGGTCCGATGCAGAAGCAGTATTGCGAGTGCAGGTTGGCGTTCTGAAATTTTCTGAAGTCGGAGTTTCAGACCGAATCAAAGTTGGCTAAGTACCCGTTGGGAATATTTTGGTTTTTCTTGCCTCAGTATTTAACCGGATGTCAGAAAAGTGAATAACTGTATTTCTTGTGGGAAACAGATACCTCATAGAGATTACCATACATTGTGTATACCTTGCTTAGGGCCTGAGCACGACGTTGTTGGCTGTCGCTCTTGTGCTAGATTTAACAAACGCACTATTAAGAGAAGATTAGATTGTGCCAGGTTAGTTTTGGGAAGCGTTGTAATTACAACATGCCGCCGGATGCTCCGGCGCCGCTTCTAAAAAGCGCAAAGACAAAGCAGCGAAGCCTAGGGTAGAAGAACCGTCTGTCCCGGACGTCGGTTCTTTAGAGGGCTCGGTGGAGCCGCTGGTTCTACCAGAAGTTCCTTTGGATTCTCAGGGAGAGACTTTACTGTTACAAGATGTGTCCTCTCAGGAGGTAGGCCAGGCTGAAGGGGCTTCTCAGGTAGCTGTTCTCCCCTCCCTTCCTAAGGTGGTTAGGCCCTCCCCTTCTGTTTCCAAGGCTCCTTCTCGAGGCCGGCCAGGGTTAACTTCAGTGGGGGTCTCCCCTAGTTCTTCAGGGTCTCTGCCTAAGAAACATATGCTTAAAATGGCAGAAGATTTGATTACTATGATTAGAGGTTCTTTACCCCCTGATAAGAGGCCTAGGGTGGAACCTGAGCTTGAGAGTTTTGAGCAGTGTTCGAGGCTTCTGAGTCTTCGGCTGAAGACTTGCAGGAGTATCCTCCTTATTCTGATTCTGATGTAGATGACTCTACACCTTGCTTCTCCTCCTGAGGATTTTTCTTTTCAGAGACTCTTCATTCCATGAGGGAGCATTTTAAATGGGAAGGTCAAGATTTCTCTGATTCTAGGAAAAGGCTTAGGGAATTTTTGTTTCTACCCCAGCATAGGCCTTTAGCTATACCTCCTGTTCTGGATGTGGTAGAGGATGTTTTTGCAGTGGCTTCCCTGAACCCTGATTCTTTGCCTCCTGCCCCAGTTAAACCGGACAGGTATTATAGAGTGCCTGAAGCTCATAAGTATCTTTTTAAGAGTCCTAGGGCAGACCCAGAAACTGTTTCTCAGGGCCCTAAAGGGGTTAAGGCTTCTGTTGTTAAAAATCCTGTTCCTTCTGATAAAGAGGCAAGGGCTTTGGATAGATGGGGGAAAAAGGTGTATACTTCTTCCATTTTAGCCATGAGGGCTTTGAATTGCCAGTTTCACATGTTGAAATACCAAAATTATCTCCTTTCACAATTGAAGTCTAAGGTAGATGCTCTGGCGGAAGGTATTGAGTGTAAAGAGTTGCAGGATTTGGTTCATGTTTCTGAACAGGTGGGTAAGCATTCCTTGCAATGTGGTTTTGATGCTGTACAGGCCTCTTCGAGGGTGGCAGCCACTGGTTCTGTTCTTCGCAGGCACGCCTGGCTGAGGGATCAGAATTTAGCTGAACATGTAAAGACAAGGATTTTAGATGCTCCTTTACAATCTGATGTGTTGTTTGGTGCCTGTGGAAACAGTTTTAAAGAAAATGGAGGACAAGGCTAAGTCTATGCAGACTGTTAAAGATTTTTTGCAGGTTCAGCCTCCAAAGTTTAGTAGAAATTGGCCTACTAAGGGGTGGACTTATCCTTCTTATGATTCTCAGTCTAGGGGTAGATCTAGACGTGGTAGGGGCAGAGCTCAAGGTTCTTTTAGGCCTAGAACAGGCAGTTCGCCTGCCCAGTCTTCTGGTGAGGGCAGGGGTCAGTCCTTTCGTAAGCAGACCTAATGACTTGCCTTTTCAACTGCCAGAGCCTTCTCGTCTGGCAGCACCTTTGGGAGGAAGGCTGGCACTTTTCAAAGAAAATTGGAGTGTTATTACCCAAGACAGATGGGTATTGGATATCGTTCACCACGGTTACAGGTTTTATTTCCATACCTTGCCTCCATTCAAAGGCATGCCAGACATTCCTCCTATACAAAGAAAAGAGGCTCACAAGCAAATTTCTCTGTTGCTCCAGATAGGGGCCATTCAGCGGTTCCTGTGCCAGAAAGGGGCCTAGGATTTTATTCTCGCCTGTTCCTAGTACCAAAAAGGGGAACACGTGGAGACCAATTTTGGATTTGTCTATCCTCAACACTTATTTGGACATTCCCAAGTTCAAAATGTTGACGTTACAACAGCTTTTACCTCTGCTGGGCAAAGATCACTGGATGGTAACTTTAGATCTCAAGGAGGCTTACCTTCATGTGCCTATCAGACTCAGTTGCAGGAAGTATCTGCGTTTCGAGCTGGAAATTCACATTATCAGTTCTCTGCATTGCCCTTTGGCTTATCTACTGCCCAGAGTATTCACAAAAGTTCTGGCTCCAGTTGTAGCTTTTTCAGGCTAAAAGGAATACAAATCTATCCTTACTTGGACGACTGTCTGATTCTGGCTCAAGAAAAGGACGAGCTTCTTCAGCATCTGGAATATGTGATAGCAGTGCTAAGATGCCTGGGGTATTCTGTGAACGAAATAAAGTCCAGTCTAGTACCCTCTCAAGACATGTGCTTTCTGGGTGTGAGACTGAATACAGCAGCCCAGATGGCCTTTTTAACCCCGGACAAACAAAAGAGTCTATCCCTTTACTTCCATCAACTATCTCATCAGTCCGTGCTGACTGCAAGGACAGTCCTTCAAGCATTAGGGTTCATGGCATCTTGTATTCTGGTGCTTCCCAATGCCAAACTGCATATGAGGAAGCTGCAATGGTATCTGAAAAATGTATGGACACAGCACTGCCAGGATTTGGACACTGTCATTCCAATAATACCTTGCATTCAAAAGGAATTTTTGTGGTGGGCTCAGGAATGTCACCTAAACAAGGGACTCTCTGTGACCCGGCCAGAGGCGAGTCAGATTCTAACGACAGATGCCTCAGACATAGCTTGGGGAGCTCATCTGAATGGAAAGTGGATACAAGACAAGTGGCCTGCCAGACTACAGCATCTACATATCAACATGAAGGAGATGTTAGCAGTCCAGTTTGCATTAATGGCTTTCAAGGAGTTACTTCTTCCAGGGCAGGTGTTGATTCTAACAGACAACACTACTGTCATGTGGTACATCAACAAGCAAGGGGAACACATTCTTATCCTCTATGCAGGCAAGCAATGATTTTGTGGGAGACTGCGCTCAGCTTGCAGCTAAATCTACAGGCAAGGTTTCTGCCAGGAGCACAGAACTCCTTAGCAGATGTGTTAAGCAGGCAAATCATGGATCCCCACGAGTGGAAACTGGATCTTCATGTATTTCGACAATTGACAGTGTCCTGGGGAACTCCAGACATAGATCTGTTCGCTTCTCCACTAAACCACCAGCTGCCAAAGTTTTGCACGAAAAGGTTTCATCACACAGCTTGGAAAGTGGATGCTCTTTCGTTCAATTGGGAAAATCTTCATGTGTATGCCTTTCCACCTCTGCCTCTCCTCCCAAAGGTACTCCTAAAGGTCAGACAAGACAAGCCAAGGATGATTTTGATAGCTCCAGATTGGCCTCGGCAACACTGGTACCCATTACTGAGGAATCTGGTAAGGAAGCCTCCATGGCCTTTACCTTTAATTCCACACCTTTTGTCTCAGAGGGACGGTCATCTCCTCAATGTCAAGCTTTACTCTCTTCATCTAACAGCCTGGCATATTCTGTTTTGAACCACAGCAGGTCTCAACTTCCTCAACAAGTTTTGAATGTGATTATGGAAGCCAGAAGGCCTAGTACACGTAAAGTGTATGCAGAAAAATGGAAGAGATTTTTATTTTGGAGTACAGCAAAGGATTTGGATGTTTCTGAGCCTAATTTGAGTGTGGCTCTTCAATATCTTACTGAGTTATTGGACAAAGGTTTGTCTTTCTCTTCCATTAAGATTCATGCTGCAGCAATTTCAGCTCACTATGATTGTGACCCACCATTGTTTTCTCATCCTTTGTTCAAGCAATTTCTTAGAGGGGCAAAGAATATAAGACCCCCACGTAGAGCTCCTACTCCTGCTTGGGACCTCAATTTTGTGTTGGAGAAACTTACTCTACAACCTTTTGAGCCATGCTACTGCTGAATTGAAATACTTGTCATGGAAGACTGCTTTTTGTTGGCCATTACTTCTGCAAGAAGGGTTTCTGAATTGCAGGCCCTTATGGCGGTTGAGCCTTTTTGATTTTTCATAAGGATAGGGTATCATTACGTACTAATCCTTCATTTATGCCTAAGGTGGTTTCTAGTGTGGCTTTAAACCAAACTATTTATTTGCCTACTTTTTATGCAAATCCCCAAAATAAGGGAGAAAAGTTTTTGCACACTTTAGATGTACACAGGCAGTTGCTATTATTTAAGCAGGACTAGGGATTTTAGGCAGTCTCAGCAGTTGTTTGTTTCTTTTGCTTTGAGTTCCCAGGGCAAGCCTGTGTCAAAACAAACTATATCTAAGTGGATTGGGTTTTGCATTGCATTCTGTTATTCCCATCATGGCAAGGAGATTCCAGCTGGGATTAGGCCTCATTCCACGAGGGCTACTGCCACTTCAACAGCATTTCTAAGGGGGGTGGCAACTAAGGATATTTTGGAGGCAGCTACTTGGAGTTCAGTGCATACTTTCTCCAAGCATTACCACCTTCCTCTCTATTCTAAATCCAGGGCTGGTTTTGCCACTGCTGTGTTGCAGGGCATTTTGGCAGCTCCTGCTTCATTATAGTTTAGCCATCCTCCCTTACCTCTGCTTTGGGATTCTACCCAAGTGTTAGGACTGCAGCAATGTGAGATGAAGAACATAGTACAGTTTTGTACCTACCATAAATGTAGATGTTCGAAGATCCACATTGCTGCAGTCCAATTTACCCTCCCTCCTTCCCCTCTGTGTTTAGGGGTGGTTGTGTGGGTGGGGTTCTATTTTTGTAAATTTGTATATATTGTACATATATTAGGTACAGGAGTGTTTGGCGTTTTTTGGTTTTGGCCTTATCTTTTTAGGGTCTTCTGACATCTGGGGCAAGAAAAGACTGAGGATATGACGTCGGTCATGCGCATTTGTACCCTGACGTCCTGATGTCAGACAAATGCGCCTTGACCGACGTCAGCCTTATACTTTGGTATTCGGGCCGACTGGGACAGCGGACTACCCAAGTGTTAGGACTGCAGCAATGTGGATCTTCGAACATCTACATTTATGGTAGGTACAAAACTGTACTTTTTGCAAGTTAACTCTCTATGTTCCAGTTTCTGCTGTTAAAACATACATTTGCACAGGTATACATTTATATAAATGTCTGTTCTTTTCCAGTAGGGTACACTATACCAGTAGTTTAATACACACATAACATATAGTTCTGTATAAATCATAATCAATATTCACAAATGACAAAATATTTACAATAATAAAAAACTCAAGCTAGTTTTTCAAGTGACCCTTGGTAAACATTGCTTGAGAGGGTTGAGACTATCTGGGAATACCTTACCCCATTTCCTGTCTTGAGAATCTATCTGCATTGGTATTGCTAACTCCACTGTGGTGCTGCACTGACATATCATATGCTTTCAGCCCTAGGCTCCACCTTAGTAACTTGGCATTTTGCTTGCTGGCTCGATGTAGCCATGTTAAAGGGATTGTGGTCTGTAACTACAGTGAATTTCCTTCCATACAGAAAAAGCTGAAGTTTCTGCAATGCCCACTTTATAGCTAGGCGTTCCTTTTCTACAGCTGCATAGCATTCCAACCTGGGTTGGAGCCTACGGCAGAGATATACCACTGGGTGCTCTTCCCCCTCTGAGGACATCTGGCTAAGTACAGCCCCACCCCATGGTTTGAAGCATCCACCTGCACAACAAATTCTTTGCTGTAATCTGGACTGGCTAAAGCGGGGGGGGGGGGTCCTCCCAAAGCTCCTTTAAGCTTTTGGAGTGGCTGCTCACATGTTTGGGTCCACACTACCTTATCTGGCCTGTTTTTCCTTGTCAGGTCTGTGAGGGGAGCAGCTATGGTACTATAATTGTGGACAAACTTTCTATACTACCCTACTGTCCCTAAGAGTGACCTCACCTATTTTTTGGTAACAGGTGTAGGCCATGCCTGAATGGCTTCCACTTTAGCAGGTTCTGGCCTGATCTTACCACTCCCCACTCTATGTCCCAGGTAGGAGATATGTGCCATACCCACCTTACATTTGCTGGGCTTAATGGTCAACCCTGCCCTCTGTAGTCTGCCCAGCACCTCCCTGATATGCTGAAGGTGCTCTTGCCAGGAATGGCTGTAGATGGCAATATCATCCAGGTAAGCAAGGGCAAAATCTTCTTCTGCTAGAATACAATCTGCCAACCTCTGGAAAGTTGCTGGGACATTTTTCATCCCAAAGGGCATCTTTGTGAACCCATACAAGCCAAAAGGAGTCACAAAGGCTGGTCTCTCTGTAGCACTGGGAGTCAAGGGCACCTGCCAATAACCCCTGGTAAGATACTTAACCCCAGCAAGCTGCTGTAGGGCTTCATCTGTCCTAGGCATAGGTTAAGCGTCTGACTCTGTGTGACTCTAATTTCCTGTAGTCCACACAGAACTTGGTGCTGCCATCCTCCTTTGGTACCAGCTCCACTAGGGAGGCCCAGGGACTGCTGGACTCCTGATTACCCCTAGTTCCAATACTTCCTGTATCTCCTCCTTCAGAGTCTTATTGTCTGTCTCAGGTACCCTGTAAGGGACCTTCTTAATAGGCTTTTGTGGCCTGCATCCACATGGTGGTGCACCAGGTGGATGCACCCTGGTTTCCCAGTGAACATCCCCCAGACTCCTGTAACACTGCCCATATTTCTCGAACCTGGGTAGGGGATAGCTGCCGAGACATTGCTACCCCTTCCACTGAGGTGTCAGTCCAAGTCTCATTGAGGAGATCAGTCACCAGGTCCACCTCAGACTACTCCTGACATCCACTGCAAATGCTCAGCATAAGGTACTCTCTATCACGTTAAGGTTTCATCATGTTAACATTGTACACTTTGTGCCCCTGCCTAGTAGTTCTACAATATAGTTAACATCACTGACCCTCTTTACCACCTTGTAGGGTCCTTCCCATGCTGCCTGCAGCTTGTTGTGTCTGACAGGAATGAGAACCATTACCTGCTGCCCTACAGCATACTCTCTAGCTCAAGCATTCCTGACATACCAGACATATTTCGGCTTTTGGGCTTCTGCTAGGTTCCCCTGGGCCAGGCCCATGAGTTCCCTGAGCCTTAGGACGTATGCCACAACAGACTCCTTGTGAGATTCACACTAACCCTCCCATTCATCTTGAATTAGTTCTAGGAGTCCCCTCACCCTATGCCCATACAGCAACTCAAAGGGTGAAAAAACTGTGGATTCCTGGGGAACCTCTCTCTAAGCAAACAGACGGGGCAGATATTTGTCCCACTCCATCTTGAACTGGTCTGCAAATGCCCGTAGCATGGACTTGAGTGTAGAGTTTAACCTGTCAACAAGGCTATTAGTCTGGGGATGGTGGGGGTGGTCTTTAGGTGCCTCCCCTACAGTACTTCCACAGACAAGCCAGCAGGTCTGACATGAAATTGGCACCGCTTTCAGTAAGTATTTCTTGTGGGACACCCACCCTGTCGAAAATCTCTAGCAAAGCATTTACCACCTTTTCTGCCTCAATGCAGGATAGAGCCTCCATTTCAGGGTATCTGGTAGCATAATCTAATACCACTAGGATATACGTTTTCCCTGTGGAACTTGGGGTACTCAGCGGCCCACAGTATACATATCTACCCTCTGAAATGGCTCCTCAGTCCCAGGTAAAGGCATGAAAGGAGGCTTCACCTTGTCTCTTGCCTTGCCTACCCTTTGGCACTGCTCACAGGTCCTGCAGTATCCTGTTACATCTCTGGAAATCGTAGGCCAATAAAAGTTCTGCATACTATGTCTGTTTGTATGTTTTATGCCCGTATGACCTGCAAAGGGAGTATCATGGGCTGTGGCTAGAAGTGCCAGACAGGAGGCTTGGGACATTACCAACTGATGTATTCTCTCAACCTCTAGCCCTCCCTCAGCGGTCCACTCTCAGTACAGTAACCCTTTGTCCCGGTATACAGATTCCCCCTTTCTTTGAGAATCAGCTGCCTCACTAGTTACCTCCCTCAGGCCTTGTAATGCAGGGTCTGAGAGCTGAGCCTGTCTCAACTCTCTCTTAGGTTCATAGGTTCATACTAGGCTATCTGCCCTAGGGCATTTATAAGCCTAGCCAGAATGTGTTTGGCTTTCGCCACCCATTTTAAATTTATTTTGCTATGCCCTTTTTCGAGGTTAGTATACTGTGCCTCTGTCTAACAGTGACACAGAAGTGATACCCGGGGTAAACCTACGATCTCCCATCCACTCATCAAGATTCCTCTTGAAGAGAGTCAATGAGGGACTCTGCCTAACCTGGACGGGGATTTTATTCCAGAGTGAAGGGAGCCTCTGGGTTATGAATCTGTCCCTCCAGCATGTCCTATTTATTTCAGTGCTGAGGTTCAAGTCTCGAGCGTAGCTCGATGGGATTTGGATTTTCTGAGGTGCAGCATGTCCATTAATTCGGGTTGGACATGGCTTTATACGTCAAGCACAGATCGCCTCTGAACAGGCGGTATGCCACTGAGTAGAGCTGGAGTTTCTTTAACCGGGCAGCATATGGCATCTGTTTGAGCCCTTTGATCCACTTGGTGAGGTACTTTTGGGGTCTTTCCAGTTGCTGCAGGTGTCTGGTAAGGTACATCCCAAAAGGGGCATTGTACTCAATTATGGGCCTGATGAGGGATGAGTAAAGAGGCACGATGACCTCCCCTGATCTAGATGTGAATCCCTTCATGATTAGGTGGGCTATATAAAATGTTTTTCTAACCACTTTGGCCACGTGGTTCTCAAATGAGAGATTGCTGTCAACTTGGGTCCCCAGGTCCCTAATTACTTCTTCTGTACTTAATGGATTACCACCTATGTGGTAATTTGTGGGCACTTTGTTTTTGCCAAAGGGGATGACTATAAACCTTTTGGCATTTAGCTTGAGGCCATGGCTCTGGCACCAGTTGTCTGTTTCTATGAGGCCCTTTTGGAGGATGCTTGTGTCGGCTGGAGAGTCGATTATGGCGCCCAGTTTGCAGTCATCTGTGAACTTGGTCAGCCACAGTCCTTCCCTGTTGGCCTGTACCTCCGAGAAATATATACCGAACAAGAGAGGTCCCAGGACTGAGCCTTGTGGGACACCACTTGTAACTGGTTTGGAGTCTGACATGGCTCCAGCAATTCTAACCATGTGGGTTCTGTCCTTGAGCCAGTTTGCAATCCATCTAGTGACATAGGGGTGTATATTTAAGCTGGTGAGCTTATCTATAATGCCCGAGTGGGGTATTGTATCGAAGGCTTTTGCGAGGTCCAGGTAGGCTGTGTGGACCACCTTCCCCTCGTCAATGGCCTTGGTGATTGTTTCAAAGAAATCAACCAGGTTTAAGAGGCAGGATCTGCCCTTAACAAAGCCGAACTGGGTAGGATCCAGTGTTTGTAGGTCCCCAATATCTTTATTTATGAGGTCCATGATGATCCTTTCCATAGCTTTGCAGACCAAGCTAGTCAGGCTTATGGGGCGATAGTTTCCAGGATCCGTTGAGGCACCACCTTTATGGAGAGGGACCACTGTTGCTGTACCCCACTCTTTGGGCACATATCCTGTAGTAAAGCTGAGATTGAACAGTAGTTTTATGTTTGGCTTTAGCTGCTCTTGGAGTTCATGTTGAACGCAGCCCGGGACACCATCTGGTCCCATTGATGCTGTGTTTTTTGCTTTGGAGAGGGCGGCTCTTACCTGAGCATCTGAGATGTCAGGGGGGCAGCACTCTGCTGGCATAGATATTTGCCCTTTTGGTGGGGAGGGGGGGGAGAAGTTTGCGCTGAACCTGTCAGCTAGGATGTTGGCAATGGCTGTGGGTTTGGTGTATTTTTTGTCATTTTGGACTAATTCTGAGCATATCTGGGAATTACCACCCAGGTTCCTAACGTAACTAAAGAAAGCCTTGTGATTATCCTTAGTGTCCTGTGCAATTTTTCTCTCAAAGCTGGCCTTAGACAATTTTATGTGTGCCCGTAGTTTTTTGCTAATACTGATCAGTGATGCCTTCCCTTTTTGGGATTTTGCTCAATCATTTAGTAGCTTCCTCCTTCTATTATATAGTTTGTTTATGGCTGGGGTCCACCAGACAGGACGTCTGCCTTTGGAGGATTGGGTCTTGGTTTTATTTGGGATCGCATGATCCATGCATTCCTGAAGGTGTTCATAGAATGCGTTTATAAAGGATTCTGCGGTCTGGGCCGTATTTTCCACAGGCCCGGGGGCTTTGAAGGATTCCACCTCAGATTTGATGAGTGTGAAATTTGCTTTAGAGAAGTTTTTCACTGTGGTTTTCTGGGCAGGGGGTGGGGTCAGGATGTGAATATCCAGTGAGATTAGTTTATGGTCTGATCTTACCAGTGAGGGATACACTTCTGGTCTGGAGCATAGACTCCCCATGTTGGTGATGATCAGGTCCAGTATGTTTTCTCCTCTTGTGGGAGTGGTAACAAGTTGCTCCATAACATTTGAGTTTATAAATTCTAGGAACCTTTGGGCTAGGGTGTTGGAGCTAGAGTAATGCTCCCAGTCTATGTTTGGGTAGCTGAAGTCACCCAATATAATGGTGTTTGGAGAGACCTTCATATTTTCCAGTGTTCTCAGGAAGGCCGAGTGGGGTTCCTGGGTTTGGGAGGGTGGTCTGTAGCAGGCTATAAACTGGAAGGCAGTTTTACCCACTGTTAGTTGCACATGGATAGTCTCTGATGCTTCGTGCTTTGCCACCAACCTGGAGGTGTGGGTATCTTTGATGAATATCGATACTCCCCTCCTTTTGTGGTTCGGTCGAAGTTTTGGGGAAAAGCATGGTATGAGGTATAACCTGGTAGTGCTGGGGTGCTCTCGAGCCCTGAACCAGGTTTCTGTTACTGCACTGATATCGATGTTCTCCATGCTAAGGAGAGTTTGAGTGCGTGCATCTTGAGGTTTAGACTTCTGGCGTTGAGTAGCATTACTCTTAGTTTCTTATCCCTTGTGATACCTATGGAGGTGGGTTTGTCTTTTGAGCCTTGCCTAAAAAGGCACTATGGGGGTAGCAAGAGCCTTTGCCAATATCCGAAAGCCCAGGGTGACAGGTGCAAGCCGCCCTAGCGAAGCATCGTGGCTTGTCGAGCATATCATCCCAAGCTGACAGGCATTGGATCCCCTTTGAATGACACCAGTACTTAAGCCAATTGTTGAAATTGATCATCTTGTCTTCATATTGTGGCATCATTCTTGGTGAGGGTAAGATGCTACTCAAGGTCAGGGTCATACCGGCCTGGGCTACATGCTCAGAGAGCTCCTTTATGTCTCTTTTCATGTAGGCCAGGGAGGTACGTCTCCGGTCATTCACACCAGCATGGACAATGACTGAGTCATATTTGTACTTGCCTTGGAGTGACCTGAGTGCTTGTGTTATGTGGCGGATCCTAGCGCCCGACAGGCTGCTCACCGTGACCCTCTCCTTGTTCAGCCTGGTGAGCGGGACGTCAGTGTGCCTGACGATAGAGTCACCTATTACAAGTGTATCAGGAGTGTTGTTTAGTCTTAAGGGCTGTGACTATTTGGCACACTGGCTTTGTGAGATATGTGTTGCACGTGTTTTGTTTTGGGGTAGCGACTGCTTGGGTGTCTGCTTTGGAGATCTCTGCTGCTTCGGCAGATCTTTATTTAGAGACTCCGAGTATGTTTTTGTGTGATTATGTGTTTGGTTTGCTGTCGTGGTAGGTCTATGTGAGACTGGAATTGTAGTGAGTGTGGTTTCCTTCTCCTCCTGACTGGTTATGCCAGTACTGAGTTGAGAGAGCTTAGCCTCCAGTTTGGCTATATGGTTGCATCTCTCACATGTGTTGGAATTTGTTGGGAGGAGGAGAGGGTTGTCTGTGTACATGAGGCAGTTGTAACATTGCCTCAAGATTCCCAGATTCACCAGCTGGACCGGAGAGGAGATTGACAACTGACCTTTGGACATGCTAGAATAATATTGGGAATTCCTTAATAATTGAAAACCAGGGCCAGTGGGGAGTGAGGGTGTAGTGCTTTTAATTTTTAGTGCTGACTTATATAATTGCTTTAATGAGCAAGTGCCAGGTAACTTAAGTGCAATGTGTTACAGGTAACTTAAATGCAAAATGGCAAACAGTAACTTTCTTTCAAGTGAAACAAGGAAATAAGTACAGCAAGCAATGCAGATATCACTAGTGATCCACAGAAGTCCTGAGAAGCCGCGTATTAGGTGGAATTAGCGTTCCAGGGAAATAACAAGCAAACAAACAACAAGCATATAAACAAAGCTAGATTCAGCAGGCCTGGATCTAGTCTATGCTACAGCAAACAAGGTGTACCAATTTCAGTAAGATACAGTTCAAATATTCAGGCACTATAAACCTTTAACCAGAAATTCCCAGCTCAGAAGGGCAGAGTCCAGCCTCTTCTCCCACAAGAGTGCAGACCACAAACTTTCTTCATGTAAAATAACTGGCCTGAAGCCCAAGTGCTTAAACCAGAACTAATGCACTTTAAGAATAACAGACACTGGGCTCTCAATCAGCAGTTCCCAACTTAGAAGGATGAAAACTACCTGTCTTGCCACCACAGTGCATGTCACAAACCTTCCTAATGTAAAACAACTGGTCTGAAGCCCAAGTGCTTAATCCAAAAGACTTAGAATGATAGCTACACTTTAATCAAGTTACTACCAAGCAGTAATAAATACAGTTGAATACTTTAGAGAATGCCTGGATTAGTGCTCAAGTTACACAAACAAAGCTAGATCCAGCAGGCCCGAATCCAGTCTATGCCACAGCAAACAAGGCACACCAACTTCAGTAAGAAGCAGTTCAGATATGCATGCACGATAAGCCTTCAACCAGAAATTCCCAGCTCAGAAGGGCAGAGTCCAGCCTCTCCTCCCACAAGAGTGCAGACCACGAACCCTCTTAATGTAAAATAACTGGCCTGAAAGCCCAAGTGCTTAAACCAGAATTAATACACTTTTAGAATAACAGACACTGAGCCCTCAATCAGCAGTTCCCAACATAGAAGGATGTAAGCTACCTGTTCTGCCACTACAGTGCAGACCACAAACCCTCTCAGTGCAAAACAACTGGTCCGAAGCCCAAGTGTTTAAACCAAAAGGCTTAGAATGAGATGTCCTTCAAGGATGCATCTGCAGTCCTTACAAATGGGTTGTCCTGTCGTCAGGCAGCCCTTCGGTCGGCCGGATTCCAAAGTCTGGGTCTGGCCTCGGCTGGTGTCGCACTTCACCCGACGTCATAGCTGCAGTTCTTCGGGTATAAAGGCATCAGCCGACGCCATTTTCCTCAGTCTTTCTTGCCGTGCTCAAGCAGAAGCTGTTCGCAAGTGCCGGTCGGTCAGAACCAGAGATTACTACTACCGAAGACTTCTAAAAAGCTAAGTACCCCATTGGGGACTCTTTCTTGCCTCAGCCGATGTCAGAAAAAGTGAATAACTGTTTAACTTGTGGGAAACAAATACCTCATAAAGATTTCCACTCTTACTGCTTACCTTGCTTAGGCCCAGACCACGACGTAGCAGCTTGTCTAGCCTGTGCTTCTTTCAACCGACGGACGCTTAGACGGTCGGAATTTACTGAAGAGTTTTTCGGCTCCGCTTTTGCCTACATTATGCCGTCGGATACTCCGACTACGCAAATTTCTAAAAAGCGCAAGGAAAAGGACTGACACTCGCGGTCCGCGGTTTCGGCCGAAACCGCGGTTAAGCCAACCGGGAGTGTCTCGGTTTCGGCTGAAACCGAGTCCACGGTTCTTCCTTCGGCCGAAAGCTTGCCTCTTACCGAGGCCTCATCCAGCTTGGCTGAATCTGCTACTGAAATCCCACCTGCTCTTGCAGGTTCACAGGATTTATCTGATACTATCCCTTTGGATATTTCTACCCCTGCACGTGGAACTGCTAGGCCACCTGCATCCATGTCGATTAAGGCCTTTGCCAGGGCTAAAGCAGCAAAAACTGTGCCTGCTAAGACCCCCCCCTCTCACAGGCCTAGCTCTAGTTCACAAATGCTTAGTCTAGCAGAGGATCTCATTTCTTTGATCCGGGGATCCCAACCACATCCGGACAGGGCCTCTCACCCACCTCCAGAGAAGAGGACTAGAGTAGAGCCCCCTGAGCCAGTTTCTTCAGATGGCTCCTCTGATGAATCAGATAATTCAAACCCTCCAGAGGGCCCTTTTTCTCCTTATGAGGACTCTGATGCAGAAGAGTCCATTCCTTCTGCCTCTCCGCCTGAGGAATTTTCTTTTGGGGAAACCTTACATGCTATGAGGGAACAATTTCAATGGCAGGGCCAGGATTTTTCAGACTCTAAGAAAAGGCTTAGAACCTTTTTGCATTTGCCACAGCATAGGCCTTTAGCCATTCCTCCAGTACTTACTGTTGTGGATGATGCATTTCATGATGCTTGTGCTGCTCCTGATTCTCTTCCTCCGGCCCCTGCTAAGCCCGATAGGTACTACAGGGTTCCGGACACACATTATCATTTGTATAAGGCCCCTTTTGCAGATCCCGAAACTATCTCCCAGGGACCCAAGGCTGTAGCAGCTACCTCTGCCAAAAAACCTCTCCCCTCTGAAAGGGAATCTAGGGCTTTAGAGAGATGGGGTAAAAAAGTTTACACTTCTGCTACTCTTTCAGCTAGGGCCATGAACTGTCAATTCCACATGATTCAGTATCAGGAATTTATGTTAGACCAGTTAACTAAAAAACTGTCCTCGGATGAACCATTAGACAAAAAATCTGTACAGGAAATGGTACATAACATTCAGCAGGTCAGTAATCATTCCTTAAAATGCGGCTATGATGCACTGGAGGCTTCCTTTAGATCAGCCATGACTGGCACAGTGATCAGAAGACATGCATGGTTAAAAGAGCAGTCCTTACCAGACCATATTAAATCAAAGCTCCTAGATGCTCCCATGGATAAGCTCAATTTGTTTGGCTCCCCTGCACAGCAAGTGCTGAAGAAGGTGGAAGAGAAAGCAAAATCTGTCCAGACAGTCAAGGATTTCTTGCAGGTCCAGCCTCCAAGGTTTAGCAGGAACTGGCCTTCCAAGAATTGGTCCTTTCCAGACACCTCCAGAGCTCCGAGAGGCAGAAATAGGCTCAAGAGGCAGGGGACAATCCAGAGGTGCCTACAGGGGACGCCAATGACAGGCTAACAACCAGCGAGGTACAGCCACAGATCCAGCCGCCACCACTTCCACAGGACAATCACAGTGACTTGGCTCTGGCACCGCCTACCAGGGAACAACTAGAAGCACCCTTAGGTGGGAAGCTAGCCTTATTTTCAGTAAACTGGCATTACATCACAGGAGACAAATGGATTTTACAGACAATAGACCAAGGTTACAGGTTTCACTTCCATACTCTACCAAGGAAGAGAGGAATGCCAAACCTACCTCCAAATCAGAAGACAGAAGCTCTACAACAAATAACTCACTTACTAAGGATGAGAGCTGTAGAAAGGGTACCATCTATGGAACAAGGGCAAGGATTTTACTCCAGACTCTTCTTGGTACCAAGAAAAGAAAACCAATGGAGACCTATTCTCGACCTGTCCGCTTTAAATACATACCTCATTGTTCCAAAATTCAAAATGCTGACCCTACAGCAGCTTCTTCCCATGCTGGGCAAGGAGTCTTGGCTGGTAACTCTAGATCTCAAGGAGGCATACCTGCACGTCCCCATACGACCAGATTGCAGAAGATACCTCAGATTTCTTGCAGGATCAGAGCATTATCAATTCTCAGCATTGCCCTTTGGCTTATCTACTGCGCCCAGAGTATTCTCGAAATGCCTGGCATCAGTAATTCCTCATTGCAGGCTTCAGGGAATTCAAATTTACCCTTACCTGGACGACTGCCTGTTACAAGCGGACAACAAAAACAAATTAACAAAAGATTTGGAAAGGGTCATTCATCTACTACAAGCCCTGGGATACACAGTCAATATAAAAAAGTCAAGGCTGATACCATCCCAAAGGATAACCTTCTTGGGTGCAGATCTGGACACATCAAAGCAAATGGCATTCCTGACAGTAGAAAAACAGGAGCAACTTCCTCTCTACTTTATGGCATTAACAAAGCAGAACCAGCTAACAGCAAGAAAAGTCCTGCAAGCCCTGGGTTACATGGCATCCTGCATAATATTGATTCCACATGCCAGACTACATATGAGAAAGTTACAGTGGTACCTAAGGAATTTATGGTCTCAGCACAAGCACAGCCTAGAAACCCAAATTCCAATAATTCCATGCCTGAAGCAAGAATTCCAATGGTGGGCTCAGGCTTGTCAATCAAACAAGGGACTGCCCTTCCACAGCACTCAACCAAGCCAGACCATCACAACAGACGCCTCAGACCTCGGTTGGGGGGCACACATGCTGGACAAGTGCATACAAGGCTTATGGACTCAAGACCAGCTGCACCTACACATAAATCAAAAGGAAATGCTGGCAGTAAAACTGGCAATTCCATTCAGACCATTTCTTCGACAGGGTCAACTGCTGATAAGGACGGACAACACCACAGTTATGTGGTACATCAACAAACAGGGAGGCACACATTCATACCCTCTATGCCGGATGGCAATGGACCTCTGGAATGTGGCCCTGAGCTTCAACATTCAGTTACAAGCAATTTTTGTGCCAGGAAAAGAAAATATACTAGCAGACATCCTAAGCAGAACTACCACGGATGCCCACGAATGGATGCTGCATCCGGACATCTTCAAAACCATTACAGGGAAATGGGGACTACCAGAAATAGACTTATTTGCATCCCCACTCAATCACCAACTGAAAAAATTCTGCACTAGGACGTACCACCCACTTGCTTGGAAAGTGGACTCCCTATCTTTCAGTTGGAAAAACCTGACAGCATATGCATTCCCACCTCTTCCTTTGATGCACAAGGTGCTATTGAAGATCAAAGAAGACCGTCCAAGGATCATCCTGATAACTCCAGACTGGCCAAGGCAACACTGGTACCCATTACTGAGGAGTATGTCTCGGGAACAAATATGGCCTCTGCCCCTAGTTCCCTTGCTGTTAACACAGAACAACTTCAAAACCCTGCATCCAAACCTGAAAACACTGCAGCTGGCTGCCTGGAGCATTGCATAAGACCAAATAACCCAGATTTATCTCAAAGGGTTAAAGACATTATCTTGGAGGCTCGCAGACCCTCAACAAGAAAAAAATATTCAGCAAAATGGAAAAGATATCTCATTTGGAGTACTGCAAAAGGAGAGAATGTGTCACTGGTAAACATGGCTAACATCCTGGAATACTTGGCAGAGCTCTTCCACAACGGCCTGTCCTATTCTTCCATTAAGATTCATGCATCAGCTATTTCAGCAGAATACAACTTGGATCCTCCAGTCTTCTCACATCCTCTGCTCAGACAGTTTCTGAGAGGAATTAAAATGTAAAACCACCTAGGAAGCCACCATTGCCAGCATGGGACTTGAACTTTGTGCTAGAAAAGTTGACACTCCCTCCTTCGAGCCAGCAGCAACAGCAGAATTACAGTACTTATCATGGAAAACTGCTTTCCTGCTTGCAATCACTTCAGCAAGAAGGGTATCTGAGCTACAGGCATTAATGGCAGTACAGCCCTTCCTGATCTTCCATCAAGATAGAGTGTCCATGAGAACTAATCCTACTTTTATGCCAAAGGTGGTCTCCAGGGTATCCTTAAATCAAGCTATCCACCTACCTACATTCTTCCCCAACCCACAGAACAGGGGAGAAAGACTGTTGCATACCTTGGATGTACATAGACAATTACGCTACTACCTGGACAGGACCAAGAGCAATAGAAAAACTGACCAGCTACTGGTAGCATATGCAACAGGTATGGAAGGAAAAGCAATTTCAAAACAGACAATCTCTAAGTGGATAGGAAATTGCATTAGATTTTGTTACTCCTACCATGGGAAGAAAACTCCAGAAAACATCAGGCCTCACTCTACAAGGGCTACAGCCACTACCACAGCTTTTTTACGAGGAGTGGCTACCAAAGACAATTTAGAGGCTGCTACTTGGAGCTCCGTGCATACATTTGCCAAGCATTATAATTTACCTTTATACTCCAGATCCCGAGCAGGTTTTGCCACTGCTGTTTTGCAAGGGATCTTAACTACACCATAATCTTATTTCTCCTCCTCCCCCAGTTTGGCTATGGTATTCTACCCATTTGTAAGGACTGCAGATGCATCCTTGAAGGACATAGTACAGATGTTCTTCATCTCACATTGCTGCAGTCCTAACAATTGGGTAGTCCGCTGTCCTCGGTCGGCCCGAATATCAAAGTATAAGGCTGACGTCGGTCAGGGCGCATTTGACTGACGTCAGTACGTCAGGGTACAAATGCGCATGACCGGCGTCATATCCTCAGTCTTTTTTGCCGCATGGTCCGATGCAGAAGCAGTATTGCAAGTGCCGGTTGGCGTTCTGAGATTTTTCAATTTAGAAGTTTCAGACCGGGTTCAAAGTTGGCTAAGTACCCCGTTGGGGAAAATTTTTGTTTTTTCTTGCCTCAGTCATTTACCGGATGTCAGAAAAAGTTAATAATTGCATTTCTTGTGGGAAACAGATACCGCATAAAGATTATCATACTTTGTGTATTCCTTGCTTAGGGCCTGAGCACGACGTTGTTGGCTGTTGCTCTTGTGCTAGATTTAATAAACGCACTATAAAGAGGCGGTTGGATTGTGCAAGGTTAGTCTTTGGGAAGCGGTGTAACTATAAAATGCCGTCGGATGCTCCGACGCCCGCTTCTTCAAAGAAACGCAAGGACAAGGCAGTTAAGCCTAGGCTTGAAGAACCGTCTGTGCCAGACGCCGGTTCTTTAGAGGTGTCGGTGGAGCCGGTGGCTCCACCAGAGGTTTCTTTGTCTTCCCAGGGGGAGACCTTGTTATTACAAGATGTGGCCTCTCAGGAGACTAGTCAGGCTGAGGGGGCTTCTCATGTTACTATACTCCCCACCCTTCCTAAGGTGGCTAGGCCCTCTCCTTCTGTTTCCACGGCTTCCCCCAGGGGCAGGCCAGGTTTAGCTTCAGTTAGTGTTACCCCTAGCTCTTCAGGTACTGTGCCCAAGAAGCATATGCTTAAAATGGCAGAAGATTTGATTACTTTGATTAGGGGTTCTATGCCCCCTCCTCATAAGCGGCCTAGGGTGGAGCCTGAGCTGGGGGGTTTTGAGCAGGCTTCAGATGTTTCTGAGTCTTCGGCTGAAGACTTGCAGGAGTACTCTCCTTATTCTGATTCTGATGTGGATGATTCTACTCCTTCTGCTACTCCCCCTGAGGATTTTTCTTTTTCAGAAACTCTTCATTCCATGAGGGAGCATTTTAAGTGGGAAGGTCAGGACTTCTCTGATTCCAGAAAAAGGCTTAGGGAATTTCTGTTGTTACCCCAGCATAGGCCTTTGGCTATACCTCCTGTTTTGACTGTAGTGGAAGATGTTTTATGGAAGCTTCTCTTAATCCTGATTCTTTGCCTCCTGCTCCTGTTAAGCCGGATAGGTATTACAGGGTGCCTGAAGCTCATAAGTATCTTTTAAGAGTCCTAGGGCAGACCCAGAAACTGTTAGCCATGGGCCTAAAGGTGTTAAGGCTTCTGTTGTTAAGAATCCGGTTCCTGCAGACAAGGAGGCTAGGGCCTTGGATAGATGGGGCAAGAAAGTCTATACTTCTTCCACTCTTGCTATGAGGGCTCTGAATTGCCAGTTTCACATGTTGAAATACCAAAATTATCTCCTTTCACAATTGAAATCTAAGGTTGATGCTCTGGCAGTAGGTATTGATTGTAAGGAGTTGCAAGATTTAGTGCACGTTTCTGAACAGGTGGGTAAGCATTCTTTGCAATGTGGTTTTGATGCTGTACAGGCCTCCTCTAGGGTGGCTACCACTGGGTCAGTTCTTCGCAGGCACGCCTGGCTGAGGGATCAGAATTTGTCTGAACATGTTAAAACAAGGATTTTAGATGCTCCTTTACAATCTGACGTGTTGTTTGGTCCTCCTGTTGAGACAGTTTTAAAGAAAATAGAAGACAAGGCTAAGTCTATGCAGACTGTTAAAGATTTTTTGCAAGTCCAGCCTCCAAAGTTTAGTAGAAATTGGCCTACTAAGGGGTGGACGTATCCTTCTTATGATTCCCAGTCTAGGGGTAGATCTAGACGTGGTAAGGGCAGAGCTCAGGGCTTTTTCAGGCCTAGAACGGGAAGTTCTCCTGCACAGGCTTCGGGTGAGGGCAGGGGTCAGTCCTTTCGTAAGCAGACCCAATGACCTACCTTTTCAGCTGCCAGAGCCTGCTCGTCTGGCAGCACCTTTGGGGGGACGGTTGGCACTTTTCAAAGAAAATTGGAGTTTAATTACCCAGGACAGATGGGTATTGGATATCATACACCACGGCTACAGGTTTTATTTCCATACCTTGCCTCCTTTCACAGGCATGCCAGACGTTCCTCCTCAACAAAGAATAGAGGCTCACAAGCAGATTTCTCTGTTGCTCCAACTAGGGGCCATACAGCCGGTCCCTCTGCCAGAAGTGGGCCTAGGATTTTATTCTCGCCTGTTCCTAGTACCAAAGAAGGGGAACACGTGGAGACCAATTTTGGATTTATCTATCCTCAACACTTATCTGGACATTCCCAAGTTCAAAATGTTGACGTTACAGCAGCTTTTACCTCTGCTGGGCAAAGATCATTGGATGGTAACTTTGGATCTCAAGGAGGCTTACCTTCATGTTCCTATCAGACTACATTGCAGAAAGTATCTACGTTTTGAGCTGGGACTTCTCACTATCAGTTCTCTGCATTGCCCTTTGGCTTATCTACTGCCCAGAGTGTTCACGAAAATTCTGGCTCCAGTGATAGCTTTCTTCAGACTAACAGGAATACAGATCTATCCTTATTTGGACAACTGCCTAATTCTGGCTCAAGGAAGAGAAGAGCTCCTTCATCATTTGGAATATGTGATAGCAGTGCTAAGATGCCTAGGGTATTCTGTGAACGAAATAAAGTCCAGTCTAGTACCCTCTCAAGACATGTGCTTTCTGGGTGTGAGACTGAATACAGCATCCCAGATGGCCTTTTTAACCCCGGACAAACAAAAGAGTCTATCCCTTTACTTCCATCAACTATCTCATCAGTCCGGGCTGACTGCAAGGACAGTCCTTCAAGCCTTAGGGTTCATGGCATCTTGTATTCTGGTGCTTCCCAATGCCAAACTGCATATGAGGAAGCTACAATGGTATCTCAAAATGTGTGGACACAGCACTGCCAGGATCTGGAC
Organism: Protopterus annectens; assembly: GCF_019279795.1. Lineage (NCBI taxonomy): Eukaryota > Metazoa > Chordata > Ceratodontiformes > Protopteridae > Protopterus > Protopterus annectens. The sequence goes on from NC_056748.1 coordinate 178,651,009, forward strand.
ACTGTCATTCAAATAATACCTTGCATTCAAAAGGAATTTTTGTGGTGGGCTCAGGAATGTCACCTAAACAAGGGACTCTGTGACCCGGCCAGAGGCGAGTCAGATTTTAACGACAGATGCCTCAGACAAAGCTTGGGAGCTCATCTCAATGGAAAGTGGATACAAAACAAGTGGCCTGTCAGACTACAACATCTACATATCAACATGAAGGAGATGTTAGCAGTCCAGTTGCATTAAATGCTTTCAAGGAATTACTTCTTCCAGGGCAGGTGTTGATTCTAACAGACAACACAACTGTCATGTGGTACATCAACAAGCAAGGGGAACGCATTCTTATCCTCTATGCAGGCAAGCAATGATTTTGTGGGAGACTGCTCTCCGTTTACAGCTCAATCTTCAGGCAAGGTTTCTGCCAGGAGCACAGAACTCCTTAGCAGATGTGTTGAGCAGACGAATTATGGATCCCCACGAGTGGAAATTGGATCCTCATATATTTCAGAAATTGACAGTGTCATGGGGAACTCCAGACATAGATCTGTTCGCTTCTCCACTAAACCATCAGCTGCCAAAGTTTTGCACAAAAAGGTTTCATCCCACAGCTTGGAGAGTGGGTGCTCTTTCTTTCAATTGGAGCAATCTTCATGTGTATGCCTTTCCACCTCTGCCTCTCCTCCCAAAGGTACTTCTGAAAGTCAGACAGGACAAGCCAAGGATGATCTTAATAGCTCCGGATTGGCCTCGACAACACTGGTACCCATTACTGAGAAGTCTGGTGTGGAAGCCTCCATGGCCTTTGCCTTCAATTCCGCACCTGTTGTCGCAGGAGGACAGCCATTTGCTAAATGTCAAGCTTCACTCTCTGCACCTAACAGCCTGGCATATTCTGTTTTGAACCATAGTGGGCCTCCACTTCCTCAGCAAGTTTTGAATGTTATCTTGGAAGCTAGGAGGCCTAGTACAAGGAAAGTGTACGCAGACAAATGGAAGAGATTTTTGTTTTGGAGTGCAGCAAAAGATTTTGATGTTTCTGAGCCTAATTTGTGTGTGGCTCTTCAATATCTTACTGAGTTACTAGACAAAGGTTTGTCTTTCTCTTCTATTAAAGTTCATGCTGCAGCAATTTCAGCTCACTATGATTGCAACCCACCATTGTTTTCTCATCCTTTGTTCAAGCAATTTCTTAGAGGGGCAAAGAATATAAGACCCCCACGAAGTGCTCCTACTCCTGCTTGGGATCTCAATTTTGTGTTGGAGAAACTCACTCTACAACCTTTTGAGCCTGCAGCTACTGCTGAGTTGAAGTATTTATCATGGAAGACTGCTTTTTTGTTGGCCATTACCTCTGCAAGACGGGTTTCTGAATTACATGCCCTTATGGCAGTTGAGCCTTTCTTGATTTTCCATAAGGATAGGGTATCATTACGTACTAATCCTTCCTTTATGCCTAAGGTGGTTTCTAGTGTGGCTTTGAACCAAACCATTCATTTGCCTACGTTTTATGCAAATCCCCAAAATAAAGGGGAAAAGATTTTGCACACTTTAGATGTCCACAGGCAGTTGCGTTATTATTTGGACAGAACTAAAGGTTTCAGGCAGTCTCAGCAGTTGTTTGTTTCTTTTGCTTTGAGTTCTCAGGGCAAGCCTGTATCAAAACAAACTATTTCTAAGTGGATTGGGTTTTGCATTGCTTTCTGTTATTCCCATCATGGCAAGGAGATTCCTGCTGGGATTAGGCCTCATTCCACTAGGGCTACTGCCACTTCAACAGCTTTTGAGGGAGTGGCAACCAAGGATATTTTGGAGGCAGCTACTTGGAGTTCTGTACATACTTTCTCTAAGCATTATCACCTGCCACTTTACTCTAAGTCTAGGGCTGGTTTTGCCACTGCTGTTTTGCAGGGCATTTTGGCAGCTCCTGCTTCCTTGTAGTTAGCCATCCTCTCTTATCTCTGCTTTGGGATTCTACCCAATTGTTAGGACTGCAGCAATGTGAGATGAAGAACATAGTACAGTTTTGTACCTACCATAAATGTAGATGTTCAAGATCCACATTGCTGCAGTCAATACCCTCCCTCCTTCCCCTCTGTTGTTAGAGGTGGTTGTGTGGGTTGGGTTGTACATTTTGTGTATATTGTAAATATTGTACTATAGTTAGTGCAAGGGTGGTTGGTTGGTTGTTTGCTGTCTTTTGGTTTTGACCTTTCTTTTTAGGGTCTTCTGACATCTGGGGCAAGAAAAGACTGAGGATATGACGCCGGTCATGCGCATTTGTACCCTGACGTACTGACGTCAGTCAAATGCGCACTGACCGACGTCAGCCTTATACTTTGATATTCGGGCCGACCGAGGACAGCGGACTACCCAATTGTTAGGACTGCAGCAATGTGGATCTTCGAACATCTACATTTATGGTAGGTACAAAACTGTACTTTTTGTACCTACCATAAATGTAGATGTCCGATAGGCATGCATCTGCAGTCAGGAGTACCCACCCTCCTTCCTCTCTGTGGTACTCCTAGGGTATTTGCCCATCTTGTAGCTAGCTGGGGGAATCTATTATGGTGTATTTGTTTGTATATGTACATACATGCTTATTTTTTGTTTGCTCTCTACTATTTGGAACCATTTGCATTTATCCAAATTTAGCCTTCCTAGAGGGCACCTGGCATCTGGGGCAAGAAACACTGAGGAAAATGGCGTCGGCTGATGCCTTTATACCCGAAGAACTGCAGCTATGACGTCGGGTGAAGTGCGACACCAGCCGAGGCCAGACCCAGACTTTGGAATCCGGCCGACCGAAGGGCTGCCTGACGACAGGACAACCCATTTGTAAGGACTGCAGATGCATGCCTATCGGACATCTACATTTATGGTAGGTACAAAACTGTACTTTACACTAAGCAGTAATAAATACAATTGAGTACTTTTAAGATGATGCAAAAGTAAAAAAAGTAGGTAGAAACACAAGTACAGTAAAAGCAGATGAAATTTTTTTTTTCTGAACAAGTGCTGAGATCAAAGAAACAGATTTGAGTGCTGAAACTAGAAAACTGGCTAGTTATAAGAAGAAAAAAAAACTAAGCTAGAAGGCTTCCCTCCAACACAGAAGGGCTTGGGGGCTCAGAAACCTACAAATAGTCTATACTACTTAACAGGAAAGGCAGGAAACAAGCTTAAATTTTTTTTTTTCTGTTTCCCAGATGCTCTCTTTGTACACAGTAGGAGTGCCTGAAATCAGAATATGATCTCACTGCACTCAGTTGAGTGAGCAAATGAGATGGGCCCAGAAGGAGTATCCAAACACAAATTTACAAGAGGGGCGGGCAGTTGCAAGGCCACTAAGATTAACACCAAAACAAAAACAGGGATGGTGGGTGGGACTAACTGAAGAGCAGAGTGAAAACTTCCAGTTCAGTTAATATTCCTTCCACACAGTTAAAATCAATTTAAATACTGTATTTTTTGAAAAAAAAGAGCAGATAAAGGTACTTAAACTCTCTTATACGTCCAGTTGAATATAGCAAGTTCTTAGCCGGCCAAAGCTGAGGTTTTTATGCAGAAAATATTTCACACTGTACCACTTAAATAGGCAAGGACAGGAAATCAAAGAATGTGACTACCCCCACACCTGTAATTACTAGCAAATAACAAAATTCAGCAAACACTGACTAACTTCCAGTTCAGCTAATATTCCTTCCACACAGTTAAAATAAATTTAAATACTGTATTTTTTTGAAAAAAAAAGAGCAGATAAAGGTACTTAAATTCTCTTATACGTCCAGTTGAATATAGCAAGTTCTTAGCCAGCCAAAGCTGAGGTTTTTTCTTTGTAACCCTTCCCAGACAGTTCCCCTTTCACAGGAACTTTGGTATTCTCTGACAGTGGTGCCTCACTGTCAGCCCGAGTACTACTACTCACCTCTACCCTTGCAGTCACTCTGTCCAAGGGAACATCAGTACCCACAAGCAGCTGTGGCTCACCCTTCAGTCTCACTGCTGCAGAGTAGCTCCCTCCCCTGAAGTAACCACCTCACCAGTCCAGGCTGCAAGTGTGTGGTCTGTCTGGGTCTCCCCCAGGCTACCAGATCCACATGCTTGTCTCCAAGCCTGACTGCATGTAACTGCATGCACACACGGTACTGCATTATCACAGTCATTCCTTATCAAGACATCTGCAGGGATATCCTCAAACACATCTACTTGCTGGCTTCCTTTTCCACCCTCCCAGTCAAGGTGAACCCTAGACAAAGCTATTTGGAATGGGGTCCCGCCTAAAACTTTGACTGGAGTAGGCTGTCCAAGCAAGTAGTGCTCCTCTGTAGTTTGCAGGCTTTACAATGGTTAGGTCAAAGGCGGTGTCTCTCATAGCAGTGGCCTCCTTCCCGTCCACTAAGATAGGATAACCTCTTGTGGTAGTTTGGTAACCTTGTTGTCTCGAAACAACTTATTGCTGGCATTTTGTCATTACCACTCACTGGCTCTCCCACCTTGCCTCCATGGACATCTTTGTGCTACATGGGTCCCACTGGTTGCATTTAAAATATTTAACCCTTGGTCCTGGATGTGTACCTGGACTAGTGGCTTCCCCTGCTACTGGTGGACTCTGTTGGGGCAGTCAGGGCTGCCTATTATGGGTCCCCTTAGATCCAGACCCATGAGCAGCACTGGGTGTCCCTTTCCTGTGCAGTAATGCCCTGCTTTCTAAGTATAGGTCTCCCTTCTTCCACAGCTCATGAAACTTTTTTCTGTAAGCTTCAGGTATTAACTTAAAGCATTCTAACAAACACATTTTGACTGTATTATAATTTAAGAAATCAGTATCCGGCAATTTAGAAGTAGCAGTTACAGCTTTACCATGAATTAAGGGAGTTAGGAACTGTACCCAGAGCCCTTGGTCAACATTATACTGTTTACATACCCTCTCAAACATATGAATTAAACCATGAAAATTATCCCCCTCTTTAAATTGTGGAAGAAATTTACTGACCTTTGTTGCTTCTGGGATTCGTTTACTCCCTTCCCCATTACCTCCATGACTGTGGCGAAGAGTGATCATCTCCTTTTCATGTTGCCTCTGCCTCTTCTTCTCAGCCTCTAGACATTGCAGTTTCTCATTTTCCTCAGCCTCTAGACGTCTCACTCTCTCTACTGCTTCTATTTCCAAACGCTTGGCTTCCAGGTTCAACTCTCTTTAACTCCAGATGGATTTTTAAGTCCTCTGTGGAAAGGTTATGAGAGTTGTACATCTCCAAAGCCAGCCTGGTTGTCCTCTTGATAGCTGGTCTGTGATGCAGCTGTGCCCAAAGCTCCAATCATTTCCACCTTAGGTTGGCATGCACCAGTCCTTTAACCTGGCACATCTCAGCCAAATGGCCCTTTATCAACTTGCCTTACTCCTTTGCTGACATACTTGCCTGCTCTCCATGACTAAGCTAACAAAAAATAAATAAATAGATAAAACAGTTGTGATGTGAAACTCTGAATGTTCACTGCTTGGCTGATTGAGTGTACAAACACCTTCAGTGACCACTGTACACAGGCTACAGGAATTCAATATCCACACCACTACAAGCTAGTTAATATGTGATGCCCCTGCACTTGCCTAGTAATCAAGGAGCCTCAATCCTCACCACTGGCAACAGCTAGGGGATGTACACATTGGGAGGATGACAGTTACACACACAGTAAAGTACAATTTCCCTTAAGAGCACACAGAGACCACAGTCAGTCTAGGGCTGGTTTCTCCTTCTTTCTCCAGATCCCCAATAAGACTCCCCACTGGCACAGCTATAGGGTTGACATCTCAGCTAAGTGGTCAAGCCAAAACCTCCAGCACCCTCTCTGTCTAACCAGTGCTTCGTGTCCCTGCCCAAGTAGCTGACACGCACACTTTGAGATTTGATTGATGTACAAACACACACACACACCTAGAAAATGCTGGCACATGTTTACTAGCTGTGCCCCCTTTTTCGTAGAATACAAGGTAGTTATCACTGCTATCAACCACTCTTATCAGCTACTCTAGGCCCTTAACAAAGGGTGTCCACTCCTACTGTGTAATGTAACTATTAATACAAGTGGTAGTTTTGACCAAGCACCAGGCTTTTAGGAGTGGCCTGTACAGTGTCACCAAATACATATGCAAGTACCTTAAGAGCTTAAATATGTCTCACAAATATCAGCCACAAAGATATTATTAAATATATTTAATAATAAATAGTAAACCTTCACACATTGGTGCATGTTTATGTAATGCATCAGTTCTCCTCTTATTTTTAATTGCATTAACTTGTTCCCCTATTCTCACAGTTAGCCTCTTTGTAGTTGTCTACGTAATTTGAGTTACAAGAAACACCTGTTGCAAAATATATTACTTTTTCTGACAAACAAGTAAATCTTCATTGGGGGAAAATTGTTATTTGTATTTAGTAATATAAATTTCTCTTCTTTGTTAATAAATCTACATCTTGAACATCCACTGCATGCATAGGTTCCATAACTAGGTGGTTCACGCAAACCCTGGCTCCACACAACAGCAAAAAAAAAAAAAAAAGCACAATATTAAATGTAACATTCTTGTGTCCTCTCCAGTCCTCCAATTCCAGCTTTCTCTTTCTAAATGTCAATGTTAAAAGCATATGAAATAAAATTCAGGACATAAAGTATATGCTTGTATTGCCGCATTTTCCCCAGACATAATTATGGCTAGAGAAACCTGGCTGAAAAAAAGACAATGAAGTTACCCCACCTGGTTTCAGTATAATTAGGCTTGACAGGACAAATAAATGGGCAGGTGAAATTGCAATAATCTGCAAGAATTCTCTATACATAACCACATACGTACAGGAGAAACCTGTTTAATAACGCAGAACTACTTGCTTGTATCACACCTCAAAGTCAATAATAGGAAAACACCTTGTTTAGCAGCCCAATATATCCCACCAGGTTAAAACAGTAACAGTATGGAAAATATCCCATGCTGGATATCCCACCATATACAACATGAAACAGTAATTCTAGGAGAACTAAATGTAAACTGGCACCTTATCCATAGCAACATCCCATCTGATTCCATAAACCTATACAGCTTTACACTGTTAACTACATCAATTTAGACTAGAGTCCATAAAAATACTGCTAGGCAGTCAGCCTTAGACTGGATTCGTATTGATACAACCATTAAAATTAGGGCAGCCAGTAGCCTTCAACCTACTTTAACTCACAGCAGTTATGAACAAGTTATTAAGTCAAACACTTGATAAACAGACTTTTATCAAATCTTTGACAGAATATAACTGGAAAATACTAAAATGTATGCCGCCAATTCAATGAGATATTCCTAAAAATTCTCAATAACTTTACTGCTGTATTTACCAAAAAGGTCAAATCCAATCCTGCACCATGGCTAACAAAGAAAACTAAGAAAGTAACGCTACCAGGTGACAAAGCTTGGAAAAAGTTGCTCAAAAAAGAACACAAAATACATTTCAACTTTTTCAGTCAACTAAGGAATAGGACAAAATACCAAATAAACAATGACAAACTCTCAGAACCTTCAGCCTCTGCTAAATATCCTCATCTGTTTGACTTCAGCCCACTACCTACCTCCAACATTAAAAAGCTCCTACATAAGCTAAAACCAGCCACCCTAGGTGCTGACTGCAGATGAAATTGCTTTTCCAGTCTGTATATTGATAAATAGATCTATATCTAAAACATATGTTCCTTCCATCTGGAACAAATCCTTTGTTATACCTTTATCTAACGAGTTTAATAACTACAGGACCATTTCAGTCCTCTCCCCCTTTTAAAAGAACTTGTAAAATGTTTTCATGCTCATCTAAATTCAAATCTGTCTGAAACACAGCAAGGGTTCAGACCCCAAAACAGCACAAACATTACCCTCCTTCTCTTCACTAACACTGTAAACCTGCTGACAAACTAGTGTCACGTGCTGGTGCAATAGCATCAGCTCTGTTCCTAGATTTATCCAAAGCTTTCAACACTGTATCACACCAACATTTACACACTAAACTGTCTTCTTCTGTAGGTCCCTTTCCATCTTCCCTTAAATGGTTCCTTGGTTATCTGTCTTGTATGCCACACCTGTCCTTACAAACTTTAGCTCTACACTAAAATCCAAGCCGGCCTCCTGTTATACAACAAAGCAGCTACATTTGCTACCACACTGCAGACCGAGCTCACCACTGCTAAGTCTTAAAACAGCAAGAGCTTAACAGTTACATGACGCACTCTCAACTAGTTATAACATACAAACTGATGTTGTCCTGATCAGTGCCTTGCATTAAAAAACATGTTAGTCCTAGACCACCACAAGTGACATCGATAGTTTTAGTAGTGCTTAGTAGAAAGTTAATAATTAATTGGGGATGCACTACACTCCTGTTGCATCTCCAAACTGTGGAACATCCCTACACAAGTAAAATGATTAACAAATTCCCAAGCTACAAAATCTAGCTCAAACAATACTTTTATCCAGTCCCAGTCATGCTCATGTTCATCACAAGATTGAGACCTCTAGTGAAAGTACAAACCTATTGCTTATCACTAGCTTTTTGCCCTCCTGTATTTGAGTCATTATGTCCCTAACAACTGTTCTTCTTGCACTTGAATCACACCTCTCTTAAGCAACACTTCTCATTTGTCTCTCTTATTTTTTTTGCCACCATACACCACTGTACCCCACTCATGCATCCCCTGTACACTGAAGGTATAAACCTTCAAGATACACCTGTTTAGAACAGGCATTCTAAAGAGAACTAATCATATACTATGCTCTCAGTCATATCCTATTACCACTAGCCTCCTGTACACTACTACTCTCCCCTATTTTAAATAATTATAAAAAACTTACTACAGTAGGTATCTTGAACTCCTTGCAGACTGTTCTTTTCTGAAATGTAAGAACAAACTTCTTTTCGACAATGTTTTCCTTCAACAGTATCAATCCATTTTATTCCTTCAAGATTTTACAGCTACAAAAACTGTACAGACTTATAATTGTTCATGTAAATACTTTACTGTAGATCCCTATCTTGTAATTTTTTTTTCTGAGAAGTGTAACTGTTTTTTGTTTGTTTTGAGAACTGTCTGAAATTCACTTGTTAGTGTAAATGTACTCTAATGGAACTTGTATCCCCAGGCTACTGCTGAAAACGGTCTCTGCCCGGTTGGAATTTCCCGGACAACAAAGATACATAAATAATTTAAACTGTAAATGGTAAAGCTGTTTAGCACAAAGTAACCTTTACAATGGTTGCATTTATTCAATTCTAAATCTTAAATTGAATTTTATAATCTGCAGTAACCACAACAAATATGAATTATATAATGTTGTCTAAATAGCTTACAATAACTCCGTAGTCATTCAAGCAATATGCATACTGCCAGCAGCATTTTCTTACTACAGCTGTGACCTTTAATATGAGGCTGAGGAGTTCTGTGTGTCACTTGATTGTGGAGATATTTAGAAAAATATGGAAATTATTGCAATACAAATAACATACAGATAATATTCAGCATCTGCTTATTTGCACTAGTCAGAGGTCAGGCATCAATAGATTTCTGTTTGCTAATTGTGTAAACTTTAAGATGAAATGTTTTCATACGTTGTATGTAGCATAGTTTTGGAATTTTCAGTGCAGATATGAGCAAGCAATATTTGATGCCTAGCCGTGTTAGCAGGATATAAATGCAGAAATGGCTGAAGACGTCACTATTCTCTAATAAATTAAAGGATTACTTAAATAGTCAATTGAATTGTTTCTGTACACCTCCGGGATAAACTCTTAAAGGACAACAATGGGATATTAAAGCAGATTGCTCAACCTGCTGTCTCTTTTAGTCCCTGTTCGTTGAAACAGCCTCGAACAATCACCCATCCAGCTTTAAAAATTAATCTGCTCAACTGTTTTTCCTGTTAGGCTTCCTACCTTTCCGTACTGTTTTACTTTCACTTTGAAAACCAAGTTGAAAAAACTCTAGCTGGCTCTGAAATGATGATGTCACATCTGCCAGAGCTCTTGCTGTAGCTACTGGGACATTTCCTCCCCAAAGTGATGTAATCCCCACCTGATTTGCATGCTGTATAGAAGACCCAGTGGACCTCCCACATTGTGAAGTTAGAGCTGCCTTGCCCAGCCCAGTCTTAACCTAGCATAAATGTCAAACTATAATCTCACTTTTCTGAAAAGCCCTACCGATATCTGACAGTACAGGCAGAAGCACAGTAACGGCTGCAAAAACTAAGAGCACAAATTTGCAATGACCATGCATAGACATTAATTGCATGTTTTTACATAAGATGCAGATATCTGTCACAGTTAATTGACAACACTACATCAGATTACAAGAAGTATGCAATACTGTAATTTTCTTAAATTACCACTTAAAAAAGCATGTGGGTGCTGTGCAAGTCTGTGAAATATTTTGTGTTTATGGTGCATCATTTGTTAGCTATTTAACCAAACAGGAAGGAAAAAGTGGGAGTTTGATGCTTTGCAAAACAGTGATTATTCCCAGTGCTATGAAGCTTGGTTCTAAATTTGACAGGAGTGCAACAAAAAAACAGCTCCCACTGTAAGGAAGGAAAGGCTTGCAAGAAAACAGTACATTAGTCTGGTCACGTCCTGTGAGCTGTCAATCACATGCAGATAATGGGTCAAATTACCCTTAGCTGTTTGACAGCTAGGGAAGGTAGGTGTGAAGGGGGAGGGGAGATACCTTGAAGAACTAGATTTCAGCCTTCAAAAAATACATCAAGTTAGCATTTCTAAGAAGAAAGAGCAATAAAATGCACTTTTCACTTCTGTTCTGAGCATTTGCACTGCTTGTGTTTGAAGTAGTCATTGAAAAAGGATAACATTTTAACTAAAAGTAGGTGACTACAACAGCAGTGAATGCCTGTAAAATCAGTGCACTGACAGGAGCTTTAGGGAAAACGTGGCAGATCTAATGCAATTTTTTTGGAGACAAACAATGCATTCTGGGATACTTAGAGGCAGATTAAACAGTCAGAATTATTTCAAGATGCCAGACTCCATGTGGCCAGAGTCAGAAATTCCGTATAAAAATATCTAAAAAGCTCTAAATAGTCCCAAACTAGTGTTAAAATGTAAAACACCAAACAGTGATGAAATAAACATGTTTTTTTTTGAGTCTGTGGGTGCTGTTGTCCTTTAATTCTTTATGGGACAGTCTTCCTCCATCATCAGCAGCAGTGCAAACTGCTCGTTCCTAAAGGTGTTGCCACGTACAGTGTATAATTACTGTGGTTAGCATAATGCAAAAATAATCCTATTGTATAACAGGTACTTATATTTGTTTATTTCAGTGTAGCTGATGTATAATTGTTACTGATAACTGTTCTTTTGTTATGTGAATATCAGTCAGAATCCTTCAGTGTACATTGTAAATAATTAATTTGTGAACTTGTGCTGATTAAGAAAGTAATACTTATAAGACAAATTAAAGTGCTTATAATTTCGGTCAGCATTTGCTACCAACTAATGCAGAAGGGATGGTTCAGAGATGCAGTTTTTAATAGATGAAGAATTGTAAAATGGAATGTTAATGGTTTAGACAATCCAGTTGAAACATGCTTGCATTTGATATGAATATGATTTATTGCTTAGAGAGTAATAGGCTTGAGGATCAGCCTGTTTATTTCACAGGGCCTGAAAGAAGAGGAATAATGCTGTTAATTTCAAAGTAGTGTCCTGTTATACTTCGAGGTTTGATGAGAGATGCTGAGGGCTTTTTGGGGTGTGAAGGGCTATATGGGTGTGACTGTAGTGACAGTTTGTATTGTTTATATCCTACCTTGGACTTCACAGAGGACATTCAGAAAAATTATAACTTTCATAGAGTTTAGGGGATGAGTTGCAGTGTACATGGGGGCTGGAATGTTGTGACTAGTGACACAAGTGAGGAGAGGGCCTAAAGTGACCTTTGTCCCCTAGATGAGGAAGTATGTAGATGTATATGCAAAAGTTATGGGGCTTACGTCAGTCTCTGACATTCAGTTAGTCTGAATCTAGTATGCACATTATTCTAGCAGGTATTGATTAAGATCTCACAGGGTATATATAACAACTGAACATACACAGTAGTAGTAGCATCATATCCTGCTGTAAGTGGAATATACATATTACACTTTCTCCATGTTTGGAAAATAAGAGGTTTCCTATATGTTTTTTTTTAAAAATCTAAAGCATTTAAAGATTAATGTAAAGATCTGTTGAGGAAGAATTTAAGTCCTGTCGAGACCAAAAACTGAAGTTTGCTGAAAGACGGAAGTTACTAATAAGATAAGGCTTAATGCACAGCTATGGTTGTATGCAACCTAGGTGATGTGAGAATCTAGGGTACGTAGAAGTAAGTTACAGAACAGGTTGTTGGGAGCACAGACCAGGTTTTATGAGTAAGAGTAAAGGATAATGGTTGAAGTAGACGAGATGAATTAGGAATTGGAGGGTTTAGTCAATAGTTATTATGAGTCTGAGTCTGTCAATGAAGGACAAGTGCTTTTATGACTGCCAGTTGTATTGAAAAAGCAGTAAGGTTAAGACAACAGAGGATAACAGGAGTTAGAAGTGAAGAAGATCTGCAGTTCATTAGTGATCCTATATTGAGAGTGGAAAATTTTAAAGCAATATTAATATGGCACTATGTAAGGCATAAATGAAAGCGTGTCAAAAGGTAACTTGAAATTCAAGATTTTCTCCAAACTGTAAGGTTGCCAAAACTGGACCAGGGAAGCCAGATCAATAATGTAACCTAACACTTTGAAAGAGTTAAAGGAGGTTGCAAAGGCGGAACACCATTAGGATGGTGGTCTTTATATGGATTTTAGAATATTTTGCAGACATACTGTATAGAGTAGTGCTGTTTTATAGTGTAATGAAGGTATGTGTCATGGAAGGAGACTGTGGTGACAATGGTGTTAAAAGAAGGTAAACACCAAAATATAACATCACTCTGTAGGCTGAGATCAGTGTTAAATCATGATTATAATCTGTTTATGCAGTTTTTGCAAGGGAGCAAACTGGTAGGTGGTGGTAAGTGTAGTTTTACAGTGGAAGGCAAACATTTTAATAGTATATTAAAGGTTGCCATGTTGAAACAAGTTGGAATGCTGATTCAGAATCTGGTAATGATGTTGAGCATTAATGCAGGGGTGGTTGTTGGATTTTTTTTCCAATATAATTTGTTGAGATGTTAAAGACCATCTATTCAGAACCAAAGGCAAGTGTCAAAAAATGTGTACAAGTATGTCAGCAAATTTGACAATACTTTGTGGAACTAGGCAAGGCTGTCAAAGTCAAACAATTTTTAAAAGGTAAGGCTTGAAGGACTGTAAAAATAAATAAGGAAGAATTTAAAATCACATTGATTGTAGATTGTGTATTGTTGTATTTATCAGATCCAAAATGGTAGGCTGATTCAGACAGTGCGTGAATTTTAGATATCTGGTTATAAGGTGAAAAATGCAAACACAAGAGCAGTACTGATAAATTTTTCCCCGTCTTTGATATTGCAGAGAGATTATGGATATTTATTGAGTGACTGATTAATTCAGTGTTTAGTAATTTAGTTGGGAAATTTCAAGAAAAATCATGTTGAACTGTGTAAAAAAACTTTTGGAGGAGGAAAATTTGTGGAGCTGAGTGAGTGTGTACACGTTATACATTTTTTTTGTATTGCCATTGTTTTGTGTTTTTCTTCTAAAGTACCAGGGAATTTCCTGAAATCAGTAAGAAGTATAACTTTTGTATACTGGAAAGGAGGCAAATTTAAGAGCATCATGGGATACGTTAATATTGCCAAAAGAACTGGTGGACTGACTTACCAGACTTGGAGGTGTATTATGATGCAGTACAAGTTAAGGTATTCTGTTGATTGTGAATTCACTACTTTTTCCATTCTGCATCACAGTTTAGAAGTTGCTGATGAAGAAGTAACAAGAATTTGTTAATCTAAAATGTTGTTTGGATGTAATGCTGTATGCAATGAGATGTGCGATAATTAATCTCACATAATTTATTAATTAAACTGTTACTTGTTTGGATAAATTATTTTCTGCCTGTAGGTGAAAGTAGGTTAGGAGTACCTAAAGAGAGAGAGAGGCTTAATACACTAGAGAGGGAACAGAACAATGAAAGTAATATTTTGGGAGTTATTGAAGTTTGGTGCACATGGAGAGAAGTGCAACTGATTTAAGGGTTACCAGGATTTTTTTGAATGGAATATGAGGGGATTTATAATCTTAACTTAATTTTAATAGGCCTCATAATTCTGTATGTTATAGCTCCACAAATTGTGGTGTTTTTGTTGAAAGCTAGCGGAGATATCCCAGTCAGAAAGAGGTTGGTTAGTAGCACGTGTAAAGTTCTTAGAGTTCACTGCAAAAAATTTGCCAAAGATACACGAGAGAGTACTCAGTTGAATTGTTTCAGAATATTGGTATCAAAGTGCTTCCATAAATATTTTCCTACTCCCCAGCGACTTATGAAGATCATAGGCTATCAACCCAGAGGTCATTTTAAGCCTAGCCATTTTATTCCAATGTAATACCATAGAAGTGCCAGTCAGTACCCAAGATTGCATTTAGTGATGACTGCTCATGTCCAGGGAGGATGTGGGCTGTATCCCCAGTAAGAATTTACGGTGCCCCATCTACTCGTCCAGGTTCCTGTTGAACCGTGTCGTAGAGGTGCTCTGATGTTCATCGTGCATACAGCTGCAGTAATCACAGATGGGTTCTCTGCCATCAGGCGGGTCCTCGGTCGGCCGAATTCCAAAGTCTAGGTCCGGCGTCGGTTGTTGTCGCTTTCTTTCCTGACGTCAGTGAGGCAAGGGTATGTAAGACACAGCCGATGCCATTTTCTTCAGTCTTTTTTGCCGCGCGGTGCCCGAAGCAGAAGCAGTTCGCAAGTGCTGGTCGGCCAGCTCCTGAATTTATGAAAAATTGGAAACCGAAGTCTTCTTTAAAGCTAAGTACCCCGTTGGGGAAACTTTTCTTGCCTCAGACCGATGTCAGAAAAAGTTAACAATTGTATTTCTTGTGGGAAGCAAATACCGCATAAGGATTTCCATTCCCTCTGCATACCTTGTTTAGGCCCAGACCACGACGTCTCGGGCTGTCGCTTTTGCGCTACTTTCAATAAACGCACTATTAAGCGTTGGGCGGAGTTCGCCCAACACTTTTTTGGTAAAGCCTTTGATTGTAAAATGTCGTCGGAGACTCCGACTACCGTTTTGTCCAAAAAACGCAAGGGCAAGGACTGACACGCGAGGTCCGTGGTCTCCACCGACACCACACCAAAACCGGCTACACGTGGTCCGGTTCTCAGCGAGACGCCTATGCAGTCCCTGACTACCGACGACACTTCTTTGGCGGTGTCTTCTGTAACCGAGACCGCAGGTACCTCGGCCCATACCCAGACTACAACCACCGAAGCCACTGTGCGCGTTGAGCCTCCTAATGTGGACAGGTCCACTTCCACCCATGGTGTCTTTAGACCCTCATCTTCCTTTTCCATTAAGGCCTTTACTAAGTCCAAATCAGCCAGGCATCCCAAGAGGCCGGTTGCACAGGGCCCATCTCCAGGCCCCATGCCTAAAAAGCAGATGCTAAAAATGGCTGAGGATTTAATTACTCTTATCAGGGGTTCCCAACCCCCTCCAGACAAGAGACCCAGAGTGGAGGAAGATTCTCCCTCTTCTGATCAGGGCTCCATTTTTTTCAGAACATTCTGATGTAGAGGAACACTCTTACTCCCCTTTTGAAGATTCTGATGCAGAGCAGTCCATTCCTTCTGTATCTCCTCCAGAGGATTTTTCTTTTGGGGAAACCTTGCACACCTTGAGGGAACACTTCCATTGGGAAGGCCAAGACTTTTCTGATTCCAAGAAAAGACTTAGGGAATTTCTTTTGTTACCTCAGCACAGACCTCTGGCGATACCTCCTGTTTTGGACATACTTAATGATGTTTATTCGGAGGCTTGCCTTAATCCGGATTCCCTGCCTCCTGCCCCAGTCAAGCCTGATAGGTACTACAGAGTTCCTAACTCTCACCAATTTCTTTACAAAAGCCATAATGCTGACCCTGAAACCATTTCTCAAGGCCCCAAGGGAATGAAGGCCTCTACTGCTGAGAATCCACTACCTTCCGAAAGAGAGTCAAGATCCTTAGAAAGGTGAGGAAAAAAGGTATATACCTCGGCCACCCTAGCCATGAGGGCCTTAAACTGTCAGTTCCATATGCTTAAATATCAGCAGTTTCTGTTATCACAATTAAGAAATAAAATGTCTCAACCTGAACAACCAGATTTGAAGGAGTTGCAGGATATGATGCATAGTGCAGAACAAGTGGGTAAACACACCTTACAATGTGGCTATGATGCCCTAGAGGCCTCAAGTAGAGCTGCTGTTACAGGATCAGTCATTCGTAGACATGCCTGGCTCAGGGAACAAATCTTGCCTGATCATGTGAAAGCTAAACTACTAGATGCTCCTTTACAAAAGGATGTGCTATTTGGTACTAATGCTGAGGAGATACTGCGGAAAATGGAAGAAAAAGCCAAATTTATGCAAACTGTCAAAGCTTTTCTACAGGTTCAACCACCACGTTTTAGCAGAAATTGGCCTTCTAAAAACTGGTCCTTTCCAGCCACGGACAAGCCCCATAGAGGTAGATACAGGCGCACAAGGGCCAGAGGACAATCACAAGGATCATATAGAGGCAGGCAATGGCAAACTCCAGCACCAAGAGGTGGCGAAGACAGTGCACCACAATACAGGAAACAAACCCAGTGACTTCCTCCTTTCCATGCCAAGCAAGTCTCAGCTGGCAGCACCCTTGGGAGGAAAGCTGGCATTATTTACAAGAAATTGGCATATTGTCACAACAGACAAATGGATCCTGGACGTTATAAACAGAGGCTACAGATTTCATTTTCACACTCTTCCAAAAATGAGAGGCATGCCAAACCTGCCACACAATAAAAGGCCAGAGGCAAAGCTACAAATTTCAAAGCTCATGGACATGAAAGCTATTCAAGAGGTACCTACTCACGAACAAGGTCAAGGTTTTTATTCCAGACTATTTCTGGTACCAGGGAAAGGAACCGACTGGAGACCCATTTTGGACTTATCCATCCTAAACACATTTTTACTCGTACCAAAATTCAAGATGCTCACATTACAGCAGCTTCTTCCCATGCTGGGCAAGGAGTTTTGGCTGGTAACATTGGACCTCAAGGAGGCATACCTGCATGTCCCAATCAGACAAAGCTGCAGAAGATACCTCAGATTTCTTGCAGGTTCAATCCACTATCAATTCTCTGCATTGCCCTTTGGCTTATCTACTACCCAGAGTATTCACGAAATGCCTGGCATCAGTAATTGCCTACTGCAGGCTTCAAGGGATACAAATTTACCCTTATTTGGACGACTGCCTGATCCAAGCGGACAGCAAGCACATACTTCTGGAACATCTGGCTTATGTAACATGGTTACTGAATTCTCTGGGATACACAGTCAACAAAGAGAAATCCAGGCTAACACCATCTCAGAAAATAAATTTCCTGGGTGCCAACTTGGACACAAACACCCAGATGGCCTATCTTACGCCAGAAAAACAGGGGCAACTAACTCAGTACTTCAAAATACTAGCAAATTGTACCAGGCTTACTGCAAGGAAAATCCTGCAGGCCCTGGGCTTCATGGCATCTTGCATTCTTTTAATCCCATGTGCAAAGTTGCATATGAGGAAACTTCAATGGTACCTAAAAAACCTATGGTCTCAACACAGCCACAGTTTGGAAACAATAATACCAATAATTCCATGTTTGCAAAAGGAATTTCTATGGTGGGCCCAAGCATGTCAAACAAACACAGATCTCCCATTCTGCAAGCCTCAAGCAAATCAAGTCATCCCAACAGACGCCTCAGATTACGCCTGGGGGAGCGCACATGACAGACAGGTGCATTCAGGGCAAATGGTCCCAAAAGGAAAAGCACCTTCACATCAATCAAAAAGAAATGCTAGCAGTGATAAATGCAATTACAGCTTTCAAGGACTTCCTGCATCCAGGACAATTATTGATAAGAACAGACAACACCACAGTAATGTGGTACATAAACAAACAAGGAGGAACACATTCATGCCCCCTGTGCAGACTAGCCATGACACTTTGGAACTTGGCTCTGGAATGGCAAATCGAACTTCAAGCACAGTACTTGCCAGGTTTGGAAAACACGCTGGCAGACGATCTAAGCAGAAATATGACAGATCCACACGAATGGAAGTTGCATCCTCAAGTGTTTACAAAGATAATCCAAGCGTGGGGAAGGCCAGACATAGATCTCTTTGCCTCCCACAGGAATCATCAATTGGAAAAGTTCTGTTCAAGGACCTTTCATCCAAAGGCCTGGAGAGTGGACGCCCTTTCTTTCAGTTGGGCAGCATGGACAGTTTACGCTTTCCCACTTCTGCCTCTTCTGCCCAAGGTGCTCTTGAAAGCAAGAGCAGACAGACCGAAGATGATACTGATTGCTCCAGACTGGCCAAGACAACACTGGTACCCACTCCTGAGGAGCCTAATGCATACTCCTCCCTGGTCCCTACCTCTAATGCCTCTTCTACTGACTCAGCACAGCTACAAAACTCTTCACAGTCAGCTGAAAACACTCAATCTCGCTGCATGGAAAATTCCTTAACACCACAACAGACCCTACTCACCAAAGAGGTGCAGGATGTCATTTTGGAGGCCAGAAGGCCATCTACTAGAAAGGCTTACTCCGCAAAATGGAAACGGTTTTGCTCTTGGAATGAGAAAAAAGGCCAGGATCCTAGAAAACTGAATTTGCCTCAGGTATTACAGTATCTAGCTGAGCTGCTGAACAGTGGACTTTCATTTTCCTCCATAAAGATCCATGCCTCGGCCATTTCTGCAGAATTCAACACTGATCCACCCTTATTCTCTCACCCACTCTTAAGACAGTTCCTCAGAGGGGCTAAGAATATAAGACCACCAAGGAAACAATCAATGCCAGCCTGGGATCTTAATTACATTCTAGAAAAATTAACATTGCCTCCCTTTAACCAGCTGCCTCAACAGATTTGCAATATTTGTCCTGGAAAACCGCTTTCCTTCTGGCCATTACCTCAGCTCGTAGGGTTTCAGAACTACAAGCCCTCATGGCTGTGCAGCCCTTTCTCATCTTCCATCAGGACAGGGTTTCCCTTTGAACCAACCCGTCATTTATGCCTAAAGTGGTATCCAGGGTAGCTTTAAATCAAAACATACACTTACCTACTTTTTACCCCAACCCCAATCCTCAAAACAAAGGGGAAAGGCTGCTACACTCCTTAGACATCCATAGACAGCTACGTTATTATTTGGACAGAACAGAGCCTTTCAGGAAATCAGAACAACTTTTTGTGTCCTATGCTGTAGGAGCTCAAGGGAAGCCAGTTACCAAACAGACAATTTCAAAATGGATAGGCCACTGCATACGGTTTTGTTACTCCTATCATGGAAAATCTGTCCCTACAGGCATCAGATCCCACTCCACCAGGGCCACAGCTACCTCTACAGCCTTCCTCAGAGGAGTTCCTACCAAAGATATTTTGGAGGCAGCCACTTGGAGTTCTGTGCATACCTTCACAAAACACTACCACCTGCCTTTATATTCCAAAACTAGAGCAGGCTTTGCCACTGCTGTGTTGCAGGGCATTCTGGCTCATCCCAGTTCCACCTAGTGCCTACCACCCTGTGCGTAGCTTTGGGATTCTACCCATCTGTGATTACTGCAGCTGTATGCACGATGAACATAGTACAGTTTTGTACCTACCATAAATGTAGATGTTCGAGTGCTAATACAGCTGCAGTACAGGTTTCCCTCCCTCCTTCCCCTATTGGTAAAGGCCTAGGTCCTAACCCCTCTTCATACAACCTGTTTGGGTTATCCTTCTATGGTATATTTGCTTGCAACTACTGATTTTTGATTATATCGCATTGCATGTATATAAATATAATTTATGTATTGCCTTCCTTCTGGGGGCACCTGACATCTGGGGCAAGAAAGACTGAAGAAAATGACGTCGGCTATGTCTTATATACCCCTGCCTCACTGACGTCAGGAAAGAAAGCGACAACAACCGACGCCGGACCTAGACTTTGGAATTCGGCTGACCGAGGACCCGCCTGACGGCAGAGAACCCATCTGTGATTACTGCAGCTGTATTTGCACTCGAACATCTACATTTATGGTAGGTACAAAACTGTACTTTTCACATGAATTGGTAGCCTGTTCCAAAGACGCGACAGTCACGGAGAGAGAAATCTGTCTCTGCAGCATGTCCTGTTTAAGTCGCAGGCCATATTTAGGTCCCTGGAACAGGTAGCCCTAGTCCCATTTGATTTATCGATATGCAGCAAGTTCATTAGGTTTGGGTCATGGATTGCTCTGTAGGCCAGGCATAAGTCTCCCCTACGAAGTCTATATGACACGGAGTACAGTGACAGGGACTTTAGTCAGTCTATGTAAGGCACATGCTGGACCCCCTTGATCTTTGTTAGAAACCTCTGAGGTGTCCCTAATTGCTGCAGCTGCTTAGTATGGTACATGCCAAATGGGGCACTATACTCAGTTACGGGCTGGATAAGTGCCGAGTATAGGGGGTTATAACTTTTGCTCTTGAAACAATGTCTTTACTAATCAAGGGTGCTATGTACAAAGCTTTCCTTACTACAGTAGACACATGATGGTTGAAGTTAAGGTCAGGTCAACTTCTGATCCCAGGTCCCTTACCACTTCATGAGTACTTAGGGTATTGTTGTTGATTTGAGAGTGTGAGGGGGACATTGTTTATGCCAAAGAGAATGATGCATTTTTTTGCATTCAGTTTGAGAACGTGACTAATACATCAGTTGTTGGTCTGCATGACACCCTCCTGGACTATACTGACATAATTTGGGGATTCAGTGATTGCTCCTAGTTTGCAGTCGTCTGCAAACCTGGTCAGCTTAGATATCCTAAGAAATGTATACCAAACAGTAGGGGCCCAACACTGACCCCTGTGGAACCCCACTGGAAACAGGTTTGCTGGTTGATGTGGAGTACCCCAATTTGATTGTGTGTGTCTGGGGTTTATATTTAGTTTGCTAAGTTTATCGGTAATGCCTGAATGTGGGATTGTGTTGAAAGCCTTTGCCAGGTCGAGGTATGCTATGTGCACAGATTTATCCTCATCAGAGGCCTTAGTCACATTTTCAAAGAAATCCACCAGATTTAACAGGCAGGATCTGCCCTTCACGAAGCCGAATTGGGTAGGATCCAGGATTTGGAGATCACCTACAGTGTATATCAAAAGTGTACATACCCCCGTTAAAATGCCAGGTTTTTGTGATATAAAAAAAAATGAGACCACAATAAATAATTTCAAAACTTTTCCCACCTTTAATGTGACCTATAACCTGTACAAGTCAATTGAAAAACAAACAAATCTGTTAGGGAAAAAAATATAAAAAATAAAAAAAACGTACAATAAGCTGGTTGCATAAGTGTGCACACCCTTAAACCAATACTTTGTTGAAGAACCTTTTGATTTAATTACAGCATTCAAACTTCTTGGGTACACACCTGTCATCAATTAAATAGACTCTGATTAACCCCAAATAAAGTTCAGCTGTCCTAGTAGGATTTTCTTGACATTTACTCAGTTGCCTGCTACAACAAAAGCCATGGTTCGCAGAGAGCTTACTAAGCATCACAGGGATCTCATTGTTGAAAGGTATCAAAAGGGTACAAATAAATTTCCATGGCATTGGATATACCATGGAACACAGTGAAGGCAGTCATCAAAAACAGGAGAATATATGGGACAACAGTGACATTGCAAAGAACTGGACGTCTCTTCAAAATTGATGAAAAGACAAGACGAAAACTGGTCAGGGAGGCTGCCAAGAGACCTACAGCAACACTGAAGGAGCTGTAGAAATATCTGGCAAGTACTGGTTGTGTATTGCATGAGACAACAATCTCCCGTATTCTCCATATGTCTGGACTGTGGGGTAGGGTTTGCAAGATGGAAGCCTTTTCTTACACAGAAAAACATCCAGGCCCAGCTAAAATTTGCAAAACAATACATCAGGTCTCCCAATCGCATGTGGGAAAATGTGTTATGGTCTGATGAGACCAAGGCTGAACCTTTTGGCTACAATTCCAAAACGTACGTCTGGCACAAAAACAATACTTCGCATCACCAAAAGAAAAGCATCCCCACGGTGTAGCATGGTGGTGGCAGTATCATGCTTTGGGGTTGCTTTTCTTCAGCTGGAACTGGGGCTTTAGTCAAGGTGGAGGGAATTATGAACAGTTCCAAATACCAGTCACTTTTGGCCCAAACCTTCAGGCATCTGCTAGAGCTGAAGATGAAGAGCAATTTCACCTTTCAACATGACAGTGACCCCAAACATACAGCCAAATAAACAAAAGAATGGCTTCACCAGAAGAAAATTAAAGTTTTGGAATGCCCCACCCAGAGCCCAGACTTAAATCGAATAGAAAATCTGTGGGGTGACCTGAAGAGGGCTGTGCACAAGAGATGCCCTCGCATTCTGAGATTTGGAGCACTTTTGCAAGGAAGATTCTGCTACATTTTGCTGTGAGGGAAAGGTTAGTTTGCTTTTTACTTGTGTTTTGTATTACTTTATTGCCTTTTTCTGATGTCCTTCATGGATGCATCTGCAGTCATAACAACTGGGTTGTCCTGTCGTCAGGCAGCCCTTCAGTCGGCCGGATTCCAAAGTCCGGGTCCGGCTTCGGCTGATGTCGCACTTCACCCGACGTCATCTCTGTTGGTCTTCGGGTATAAAGGCATCAGCCGACGCCATTTTCCTCAGTCTTTCTTGCCGTGGCGCCAAGCAGAAGCTGTTCGCAAGTGCCGGTCGGTCGGATCCAGAGATTACTTCTACCGAATACTACTTGAAGACTTCTAAAGCTAAGTACCCGTTGGGGACTCTTTCTTGCCTCAGCCGATGTCAGAAAAGTTAATAATTGTTTAACCTGTGGGAAACAAATACCTCATAAAGATTTCCACTCTTATTGTCTGCCTTGTTTAGGCCCAGCCCACGACGTAGCAGCCTGTTCGGCCTGTGCTTCATTCAACCGACGAACGCTTAGGCGTCGGTCGGAGTTTGCTGAACAGTTTTCCGGTTCTGATTTTGCGTATTTTATGCCGCCGGATCCTCCGACTACCCAAACTGCTAAAAACGCAAAGATAAAGACCGACATCATGATCCGCGGATTCGGCCGAAACCATGGTTAAGCAAACCACGAGTGTCTCGGGTTCCGGCGGAACCGAGAAAACTGATCAAAGTACAGCTGAATCTATCACTACCACTGAGGCCCCTGCTACTTCTCTTGAATCGGCCTCAGAAATTTTATCCACTACGGTGGTTGCCACTGACTTATCAGACACCATTCCCTTGGATGTCTCTACCCCAGCACGTGGTGCTGCTAGGCCTCCAGCAGCCATGTCCATTAAGGCCTTTGCCAGGGCTAAAGCAGCCAAAACTACTAAAACAGTGCCTGTTAAACCCCCTACAACCAGGCCCTCTTCTAGTTCACAAATGCTTACTCTGGCAGAAGATTTAATTTCATTAATTAGGGGATCTCAATCTCACCCAGACAGGGCCTCTCAGCCCCCAGAGAAGAGACCTAGGGCAGAGCCCCCCCAGCCTGTGTCCTTTGATGATTCTGCCGATGAATCAGACATAACAGACCAACCAGAGGCTCCTTTCTCCAATTATGAAGACTCAGATGCTGAAGAATCCATTCCAGCTGCTTCCCCACCAGAAGAATTCTCCTTTGGGGAAACCTTACATGCCATGCGAGAGCAGTTCCAATGGCAGCAGCAGGATTTCTCAGACTCCAGAAAAAGACTTAGGACCTTTCTGCACCTTCCACAGCACAGGCCCTTAGCTATACCTCCTGTCCTCTCTGTGGTGGACGATGCCTTCAATGATGTCTGCTCTGCACCAGATTCTTTACCCCCAGCCCCTGCCAAACCAGACAGATTTTACAGGGTACCAGACACTCATCACCACCTTTACAAGGCCCCACTTGCAGACCCGAAACTATATCCCAGGGTCCCAGGGCAGTAGCCTCGACCACAGCTAAAACCCTATTCCTTCTGAAAGGGAAGCCAGGTCATTAGACAGATGGGGCAAAAAAGTCTACACCTCAGCTACTCTCTCAGCTAGAGCTTTAAACTGTCAGTTTCACATGATACAATACCAAGAGTTTATGCTTGATCAGTTAACAAAAAAGCTATCCTCTGATGACTCTATTGATAAGAAATATGTATTAGAAATGGTAAATAACATACAACAGGTTAGTAACCATTCCTTAAAATGTGGCTATGATGCACTGGAGGCTTCATTTAGATCAGCCATGACTGGCACAGTGATAAGAAGACATGCATGGCTAAAGGAACAAGCCTTACCGGATCATGTTAAAGCTAAGTTATTAGATGACCCTATGGATAAGACCAGCTTGTTTGGTACACCTGCCCATCAGGTAATGAAGAAAATGGAAGAAAAGGCAAAATCTGTTCAAACGGTTAAAGATTTCTTGCAGGTTCAACCCCCAAGGTTTAGCAGGAACTGGCCTGCCAAAAATTGGTCCTTTCCTGACTCCACAAGATCCCAAAGGGGCAGGAATAGACGTTCCAGAGGCAGAAACCAATCCAGAGGAGGTGCCTACAGAGGACGACAGTGGCAAGGTAACAACAGAGGCACAGACACAACCACTGCCACTACAACAACACAACCACAGTGACTTACCTCTAAATCCGCTTACCAGGGAACAAATAGCAGCTCCATTAGGCGGCAAATTAACCTTATTTTCGAAGAACTGGCACTATATCACAAAAGACAAGTGGATTTTACAAACCATAGATCAAGGTTACCGGTTCCACTTCCACACTTTACCAGTCAAAAGAGGAATGCCAAATATACCTCCAAATCAAAAAACAGAGGCTCTACAACAGATAATGCAATTAGCAAACATGAGAGCTGTGGAAAGAGTGCCAACAACAGAACAAGGAAAGGATTCTACTCCAGACTATTCCTAGTTCCAAGAAAGGAAAAAGTTGGAGACCTATTCTCGACCTGTCCACCTTAAATACATACATCATTGTCCCAAAATTCAAAATGCTGACCCTACAGCAACTTCTTCCCATGCTGGGCAAGGAGTGTTGGCTGGTAACTCTAGATCTCAAGGAGGCATACCTGCACGTCCCCATTCGACCAATCTGCAGAAGATACCTCAGATTTCTTGCAGGATCAGAGCATTATCAATTCTCAGCATTGCCCTTTGGTTTATCTACTGCGCCCAGAGTATTCACAAAATGCCTGGCATCAGTAATCGCCCACTGCAGACTACAGGAATTCAAATTTACCCATACCTGGACGACTGCCTGCTACAAGGGGACAACAAAAGCAAGCTGACAACAGATTTACAAAGGGTCATTTACTTGCTACAAGCACTGGGATACACAGTCAATTGACAAAAATCAAGGCTGATACCATCCCAAACAAGGACATTCTTGGGCGCGGAATTGGACACAGTAAGACAAATGGCATTCCTAACTGCAGAAAAACAAAAAGAACTCCCTCTTTACTTCTTGGCTCTAACAAAACAGAACAAGTTAACAGCAAGAAAAGTACTGCAGGCCTTGGGCTTCATGGCATCATGCATAATCTTGGTCCCACTTGCTAGACTACATATGAGAAAACTACAGTGGTACCTAAAGAATTTATGGTCCCACCACAGGCACAGCCTAGAAACAGAAATTCCACTAATTCCATGCTTAAAACAGGAGTTCCTATGGTGGGCTCAAGCATGCCAGTCAAACCCAGGTCTACCCTTTCGCAGATGTCAAGCAAACCAGACCATCACAACAGACACTTCAGACCTAGGATGGGGGGCCCACATGCTGGACAAATGCGTGCAAGGATTGTGGACGAGGATCAACTTCACCTGCACATCAACCTAAAAGAAATGCTGGCAGTAAAACTGGCAATCCAAAAGTTCAGACCATTTCTCAAAGAGGGCCAGTTGATGATAAGGACAGACAACACCACAGTCATGTGGTACATCAACAAACAGGGAGGCACTCATTCATACCCCTATGCAGAATGACTTTGGAGCTGTGGAACCTGGCACTCAGCTACAACATCCAGTTACAGGCAATATTTGTACCGGGAAAGGAGAATACTCTAGCAGACATATTAAGCAGAGCCACATCGGATGCCCACGAATGGATGCTACACCCGGACATCTTCAAGACCATCTCAAAGAAATGGGGAATGCCTCAGATAGATCTATTCGCTTCCCTCTCAATCACCAGCTCAAAAATTCTGCACAAGGACATTCCACCCACTGGCATGGAAAGTGGATTCGCTCTCCTTCAGCTGGAAAGGCCTAACAGCATATGCATTCCCACCTCTTCCCTTGATACACAAGGTATTACTAAAAATCAAGGAAGAACGTCCAAGGATAATCCTGATAGCTCCAAACTGGCCAAGACAACACCGGTACCCACTGCTGAGGAGCATGTCTCGAACAATATGTGGCCAATACCCTGATGCCTTTGATGTTAACTCAGAACAACTACAGCATCATGCATCCAAACCTAAAACGTTGCAACTGACTGCATGGAACATCACATAGCAGCAGCTAATCCAGAACTTTCCCAAAGAGTTAAAGATATTATTCTTGAAGCCCAGACCTTCAACAAGAAGGAACTATGCAGGAAAATGGAAAAGGTTTGTCATTTGGAGTACTGAAAGAGGAAAAGATGTGTCAAACATAGATATGCCTAACATTCTGGAGTATCTGGCAGAACTTCTACATACAGGCCTGTCCTACTCCTCCATCAAGATACATGCATCAGCTATATCAGCAGAATACAGCTTTGATCCACCTGTCTTTTCACATCCTTTACTCAGGCAGTTCCTCAGAGGAATCAAGAATGTAAAACCTCCAAGGAAACCACCATTGCCAGCTTGGGACTTGAACTTTGTGCTAGAAAAGTTGACACTATCACCTTTTGAACCAGCAGCAACAGCAGACCTACAGCATCTATCGTGGAAAACTGCTTTCCTACTGGCAATAACCTCAGCCAGGAGGGTTTCTGAACTTCAGGCCCTAATGGCAGTACAGCCCTTCCTAATCTTCCACCAAGATAGAGTGTCCATGAGGACTAATCCTACATTTATGCCTAAGGTGGTATCCAGAGTGTCTTTAAACCAGGCAATCCACCTACCTACCTTCTTTCCCAACCCACAAAACAGAGGGGAAAGAATACTGCATACCTTGGATGTACATAGACAGCTACGCTACTACTTGGACAGAACAAAAAGTAGCAGAAAAACTGACCAGCTTTTTGTAGCCTATGCAACAGGAAGGAAGGAAAAGCTATTTCCAAACAGACAATCTCCAAATGGATAGGAAATTGCATACGATTCTGTTACTCCTTCCATGGAAAACCAATTCCACAGAACATAAGACCTCATTCTACAAGGGCAACAGCCACTACCACAGCCTTCTTACGAGGAGTGGCAACCAAAGACATTATTGAGGCGGCTACTTGGACCTCCGTGCATACATTTGCCAAGCATTATAATTTGCCTCTATATTCCAGATCCCGAGCAGGGTTTGCCACTGCTGTACTGCAAGGGATCCTAAACACACCATAATCTAGTTTTTCCTCCTCCCTAGTTGGCTATGGTATTCTACCCAGTTGTTATGACTGCAGATGCATCCATGAAGGACATAGTACAGTTTTGTACCTACCATAAATGTAGATGTCCGAACTGGATAGCATCTGCAGTCAGGATTACCCTCCCTCCTTCCCCTCTGTGGTACTCCTAGGGTGTTTACCCTCCTAATAGCTAGCTGGTGGGGGGAGTCTTTTATGGTGTATTTGTTTGTGTATATGTACATACATGCTTATTTTTGTGTTTACCTCTATCTTTTTGGAAACATTGGCATTTATCCAAATTTTAGCCTTCAAGAGGGCTACTGGCATCTGGGGCAAGAAACACTGAGGAAAATGGCGTCGGCTGATGCCTTTATACCCGAAGACCAACAGAGATGACGTCGGGTGAAGTGCGACATCAGCCGAAGCCGGTCCCGGACTTTGGAATCCGGCCGACTGAAGGGCTGCCTGACGACAGGACAACCCAGTTGTTATGACTGCAGATGCTACCCAGTTCGGACATCTACATTTATGGTAGGTACAAAACTGTACTTTTTGTATACTGTGATATGTTTTCTTTACACTGTATTTTACTTCTGATTTTAACTGCATACTAAAACTTGAAAAGAGACCACAGCTCTGTCTCTTGTGAGTCAAGACAGAAATTTTTCTCACCCTCCTACCCAGTTACTGTTGTGTTGTTAAACACCACTGTCTTTCTAGTTGCCTGCCCCTTATGTAAATTTGACCATATATCTCATGTCCTCTCTGCTTTTACTGGCAGGTGTCTGTAAGCACAAAATTATTTTGTGAAATCACTGCCCTTCAACTATTTAAATTTATTGGCCATCCTACTGTATTCCATAGTACCAGAATACAAAAGTGACCACCCCATTTCAATATATCTTGCTGTTTTAAAAATAGTGACTTTCCACTAAAACTTAACTTTTAGACAGGTAGAACTTAAATTACCTACTTTCACATCTAACTTCTCTAGTGCACAATGCAGTGTTTAGGGTAAATCATTTTTTTTCATCTTACCTTTAAGCATCTATTGCAAGACCACCAGTTATTGTAGAGCCCACATTCTGTCTCTCAGTAGTTATCTTGGGATTAGTGCTTCTGTTTTCTCCTGGTGAGAGAAGGAGTGCAGTTACATTATTTCCTGGAGACTGCTGATCACAAGCAAGCTTAATAACTGCTTTATAGGTGACTGCTTAGAATCTGTGCTTATATTCTGATCCTGGTGAGAGTAGGAGCAGAGTGCATTGATTCCTGACTCTTTTTGGTTGGAGAGTGAGTGTATGTGCTTAACATACCTGATTGGTCTGGCTGCTATTCAAGGCATCTACCAGAAAAAGGCTACAAGTCTGCAGACCCTTGCATCATCTGGGACAAGACTGTGGATCACCAAACAGGCCATGGCATCTGCTTCTCTTCTTGGGATTGATGCTGAAACTAGCTAGTTTTAACTAGAACTAGCCAGTTTTTAGTTTCAGCACTCAAAACTGTTTCCTTATGCTCAGCATTTGCTCAGAACTTGTTGTAAGCACTAAATAAACTACAAATTACTACAGCACTCAACGTTCCTCACTTGTCAGGAGGAAAACAGTTCTTAGTACTTAAATAAATAAACACCTATCCAGGCATGTCCATGGGTCAGTTCCTGTGTTTTCTCCTGTCCACCTGATGAATCTGGGCATCTTGTGGCAATGTAGCAATTGCCTCATGTACACTGACAACCCTCTCCTCCTACCACCCAACACTACAACCTGTGAGAGAGGCACTTATATAGCCAAACTGGAAGCCAAGCTCTCTCCAGTCAAGACTGGACTAGATAGTCAAGAGGAGAAGGTTAACACCTGCACCACACTACACTCAGCAGATAGTCCTTCAAAACTCACACTACCAAAACCCACACTTAGAAACACAAAGCACACACCCTCGTTCACAGAGACTCTCAATAAAAATCTGCCCAAGCAACAGACACCTCCCAAGCTGAAACGCAGACAACCAACTCCCAACACTACCCAAATGACACATAGCCCACAAAATCAGTGTGCCACTCAGCCTCAGCCCATAAGGCAAACAACATACGCAACACACTAGTCACAGGTGACGCTATAGTCAGGCACACTAATGTCCCACTCGCCAGGCTAA
Organism: Protopterus annectens; assembly: GCF_019279795.1. Lineage (NCBI taxonomy): Eukaryota > Metazoa > Chordata > Ceratodontiformes > Protopteridae > Protopterus > Protopterus annectens. The sequence goes on from NC_056748.1 coordinate 178,680,969, forward strand.
ACAAGGAGAAAGTTACTGTCAGCTGCTTGTCGGGTACCATGATCCACCACATAACACACGCACACACTCAGGTCACTCCACAACAAGTACAAATACGACTCTATCATTGTCCATGTTGGTGTGGATGACCTGAGATGTACCTCCCTGGACTACATGAAAGACATGGAGGAGCTCTCGGATCTTGTAGCCCAGACCGGTATGAGCCTAGCCCTGAGTAGCATCCTGCCATTGCCCAGAATACCACCACAGTACAAGGACAAAATGACTGACTTCAACAGTTGGCTAAGCTTCTGGTGTCATTCTAAGGGGATCCAGTATCTGTCTGCTTTGGGCGACATGGTTGACAGACCACGATGCTTTGCCAGAGATGGCCTGCATCTGTCACCCCTGGGATTCCGGATACTGGCTAAGGCTCTTGCCACCCCTATAGTGCCTTTTTAAGCAAGGTTCAAATGCCAAATTCACCAATGTAACAGGTACAAGCAAGCAAACTCTGAGGGGTAATACTACTCAATGCTAGAAGTCCAAACCTCAAAATGCACTCACTCGGGGCACTCCTTAAAATGGAGAACATCGACATCTGTGCAGTGACAGAGACCTGGTTCAAGGCTCCAGAGAGCACCCCTGCATTACCAGGCTATAATTCATACTCCACCTTTCAGACACCTAACCTGGACCGAAACACTAAAGGCGGAGGTGTGTCCATATTCATTAAGGATATCCACACCTCCAGGCTAGTTGCTCAACATAATGCATCCAAGATTATCTAAGTGCAACTAACACTGGGCAAGACTGCAGTCCAGGTTGTAGCTTGTTACAGATCCCCCACCATGCCCCAGGATTCCCACTCTTCATTTCTTAAGATACTGGAAAGCATTAAGGTACAACCCAATACTTTAATTATGGGCAATTTCAACTACCCCATCAACTGGGAAAACTACTCATGTACCAACTCATTCGCTCAAAGTTTTCTGGAATTCATAAATTTCAACACCTTGGATCAGCTTGTCCACACCCCCACCAGGGGCAGCAATATCCTGGACCTGGTCATTACCAATATGGGTACCCGGTGTTCCACACCAGAGGTCAACTCCTCGCTGGTCAAATCCGACCACTAGCTAATCACCCTAGACATCCATATCCCACCCCCACCACCCATTAAGGAAACCACTGTCAAAAACTACTCCAAAGCCAACTTCATGCTTCTTAAGACAGAAGTGGCAAACGTCACGACACCCATGCAGACAGAAAATAGAGGTATGACTGCTGAATTTTACACAAATGCACTGTATAAGCACATACACGAATGTATGGATCGTACCATCCCCAACAGAACCAAGATGCTATAATCCAAAAAAAGGAAGCCAATCTGGTGGTGTCCTGCCATAAACAAACTCTACAACAGAAGGAAGAGACTGTTGCAAAACAGAGTAAAATCCCAAGATTGGAGGAACTCCCTGGTCAGCCTCAGCAAGAAGCTGAGATCCCTCATAAAATCCTCCAAAGCCAGCTGTGAAAATAAAATTGCCACTGATTCCAAAGACAACCACAAAGCATTCTACAGCTATGTCAAGAATCTCAATGGCAACACTCAGATCTGTTCTGAGCTACAGCACAATGGCACTAAATATACAGAACCAACTGATATTGCCATCATCCTGGCAGATAGGTTCAGTGCTAAATTTACCCCCCTCTCACCCTCCAAAGGGCCTATCTTAATACAGGAAGAATGCAAAGCTCCTGTAATCACGGATGAGCAAGTAAAGACCGCACTCTCCAAAGCCAAGAACACAGCATCCATGGGAACCAGACAACATCCCAGGCTGCATACTGCACGAACTAGCACCCCACCTTATTACCATGTTCAATCATAGCCTCACCTCAGGTTATGTACCTACTGAATGGCGCACAGCGACGGTTATCCCGCTCCACAAAGGGGGTGCCACCACAGACCCCGGAAACTACCGCCCCATTAGCCTGACAGCCTGATCTGCAATGCCATGGAACATATCATCTTGGAGCTTATAAACAAAGACCTAGGTAACTCCAAACCTTTGACCTGACTCAGTTTGGGCTTGTAAAAGGTAGATCATGTCTACTAAACCTGATTGACTGCTTTGAAGCAGTCACCAGAGCCGTAGACGAGGGCAAGATAGTGCACACAGCCTATCTTGACCTCACCAAGGCTTTCAATACTATCCCCCACTCTGGAATTATAGATAAATTCACTAAACTGGGCATAAATCCCTATGTCACAGTATGGATGGCAAACTGGCTCAATGACAGAACCCACACAGTAAAAGTAGCCGACTCAAGTCCAACTTCAGACCAGTGACGAGTGGAGTACCATAGGGTTGCGTCCTGGGTCCTCTCCTGTTCGGCATCTACGTCTCTGAAGTGCAGGCTAATACAGAAGGTCTTTGGCTAACAAAGTTCGCAGATGACTGCAAACTGGGAGCCATACTAGAATCACCTAATGATGTAGACATTCTACAAAAGGGCCTCACTGAGACAGATGCTTGGTGTCAAAGTCATGGCCTCAAGCTCAGTGCCAAGAAGTGCATTGTCATCCCCTTTGGGAAAAACACAGTACCACATAGGCGGTAGCTCACTAAACACCAAAAGTGTGGTAAGAGACCTCAGGACACAGGTGGACAGTAGTCTCTCCTTTGATAACCACATCACCACAGTAGTCAGGAAATCCTTCTACATCGCACACCTCATCACAAAAGGGTTCTCTAGAAAAAAGGAGGTCATTGTTCCTCTGTACTCATGCCTCACCAGACCCATTATAGAGTATAATGCCCCATTTGGCATGTATCTCACAAGATGCCTACAACAATTGGAAAGGCCACAGAAATATTTCACTAAGTGGAATACCGGCCTCAAACAGATGCCATACGCAGACCGTCTCAAAAAACTCCAGCTCTACTCCGTTGTATATTGCCTACTCAGAGGCGATCTCTGCCTAACATACAAAACTATGCCAAACCCAGAGTTGTTGGACATGCAACACTTAAAGAAATCCCAATCTCTCCATACCAGGGACCTAAACCTTGTCACCGTAATAAACAGAACATGCTGGAGGGATAGATTCCTGTCCCAGAGACTTCCCATACTCTGGAACAAACTACCCATTCATGTCAAGCAAATCTCCTCATTGGCCCTCTTTAAGAAAAATCTTGACGACTGGATGGGAAATAGAAAATTCACCCCGGGGATCACTTCTGCGGCACTGCTCGACAGGGGCACAGGAAAATTAATTTTCTTGGGTGGCGAAAGCCAGGGAACCTTTTTGGCTAGGCTTATATAGGCCCCATGGCTGATAGCCTAGTACCTATTTATGAACCTATAAGAGTCGCAAATATTGTCAAGTCATGATGTGCCATGCTGATAGACTCCTACCGAAGAAGACTGAATACTGTGATTAAGTCAAAAGGTGCTTCAACAAAGTATTAGTTTAATGGTGTGCACACTTATGCAACCAGATTATTGTATGTTTTTTATTTTTTTTCCTAACAGATTTGTTTTTTCAATTGAATTTTACAGATTATAGGTCAGATTCAAGGTGGGAAAATTTTTGAAATGATTTATTGTGGTCTCATTTTTTTTATATCACAAAAACCTGGCATTTTAACTGGTGTGTGTACACTTTTTATATCCACTGTATGTCTTTATTTATGAGGTCCACAGTGATGCATTCCATGGCCTTACAGATGAGGCTGGTCAGGCTTATGGGTCTGTACTTTCCAGGGTCTCTTGCTAGGCCACCCTTGTGGAGGGGAATAACTGTTGCTGTTCTCCATTCCACATGAACAAAGCCTGTTGTTAGGCTATGATTGAAAAGGATACTTAGTGGTGATGCTAGTTCATATTTTAGCCTGTTTAGAAGACAGCCTGAAATGTCGTCTGGTCCCACAGAGGCTGTGTTTTTTGCCTAGGAGAAGGCTTTAAGGATGTGCTCTTCAGATATGTAGGGTGGAGGGGGAAGTTTTGGGAAAGGTAGATGGAGATAAGGGAGTGATATTTTCGCCAAGTCTATCTGCTAACAAGTTTGCTATCTCTGTGTATATGTATGTGTGTGATACCATTGGCCACTAGTTCTGAATCAAGTCACCTTGCTGCCAGATGCTAATGTTCATTGTTGGATGTGTGAGCAAGTATGTTAGGTGTGTAGGAACATATTTAGGTGCATTTAAAGATGAAATGGTAGATCTGTGCAACTTTTAAAAGAATTTGCATTATTAGGATATTAAAAAAAAAGAAGAAGTTCATCGTGTTTCACTGTTGCAGTCATTACTCTTGGGTTATCTGCTGGCAGGTGACCTGCAGTCGGCCAGAATTCCAAAGTTTAGGTCCGGCGTCGGTTGCTGTCGCCTCTTCCCTGACGTCACTGCGCCAGGGGTATAAAAGAAGCAGCCAACGCCATTTTCTTCAGTTTTTCTTGCCGCGCGGTGCCCGAAGCAAAAGCAGTTCGCAAGTGCCGGTCGGCCGACTCCTGAGATTTTCAGACAAATTTCAGGTCCGAAGTCTTCATTAAAGCTAAGTACCCCATTGGGGAAACTTTTTTCTTGCTCCAGACCGATGTCAGAAAAAGTTAACAATTGTATTTCTTGTGGGAAGCAAATGCCTCATAAGGATTATCACTCTTACTGTATTCCTTGCCTAGGCCCTGATCATAACGTTGCTAGCTGTCGGTTTTGTGCTAGATTCAACAAACGCACTATTAAGCGTCGCTTTGATTTTGCTTATCATTACTTTGGCTGAAAATTCAATTACATAATGCCGTCGGAACAGCCGACGACTGGAATTTCTAAAAAATGCAAGGAAAAAGAGAAGGACAGGCATCCGAGATCCAAAACTGACGACAAGGCTTCCGCTAAGCCAGTCGCCGTTTCTCAGCGAGGCGCTTTTGCAGCCCCTGACACCCACTACCTCAGAGCCACAGGCCGCTGACGACTCCCACGTGGGGCCAGCTAGGCCTCTGGATACTCAAGGTATTGGACACTCGGAAATTTTTCCTTCAGATGGGTTCGGAGCCGCTGAGCAGGCATCGGCTTCTGAGGGAGTATTCAGACCTACACAGTTATATGAAAAGCCTACCTCAGCTTCAAAAGCAAAGACTACAGCAGCTTTAAAGACAAAGAAACAAGTACAGCATTCTTCAGAACAGGCTTCCATGCCTAAAAAACAGAGGCTCAAAATGGCCGAAGACCTTATTACCATGATCAGGGGTTCCCAACCCCCTCCTGACAAAAGGCCTAGGCAAGAGACAGACTCCTCAGATCAGGTTTCCATTTCCTATGATTCCTCTTCTGTACAGGAATATTCTCTTCCTCCCTATGAGGATTCTGATGCTGAAGAATCCATTCCTTCAGCTTCCCCTCCAGAGGATTTTTCTTTTGGAGAAACCCTGCATTCCATGAGGGAACACTTCCACTGGGAGAGCCAAGATTACTCAGAATCAAAGAAAAGGCTCAGAGATTTTCTTTTACTTCCTCAGCACAGGCCTCTTGCTATTCCCCCTGTGCTAGACATTGTAGATGATGTATTTTCAGAGTCCGGCCTTTCTCTAGATTCCTTACCTCCAGCTCCTGTTAAACCAGACAGATATTACAGGGGTCCTGATACTCATAAATTTCTTTATAAAAACCCTACTGCTGACCCAGAAACTATTTTTCAGGGTCCCAAGGGGGTTAAGGCCGCTACTGCTAAAAACCCTTTCCCTTCTGACAGGGACTGGAGGGCCCTAGACAGATGGGGAAAAAAGGTTTACACTTCTGCTACTTTGGCTGTGAGGGCTTTAAATTGTCAATTTCATATGATTAAATATCAGCAATACTTAATGTCACTGTTAAAACAGAAAATGTTGACTAATTCTGATTGTACAGAAAATAAGGAAATACAACATTTATTGTATGCAACTGAACAATTGGGAAAGCATACATTGCAATGTGGTTTTGACTCTCTGGAGGCCTCCTGCAGGGCCGCAGCTACGGGTTCTATCATTAGGAGGCACGCTTGGTTAAAGGAACAAAATCTGCCTGATCATGTTAAAGCAAAATTATTAGATGCTCCATTATAGCATGATACTTTATTTGATGTTAAAGCAGAGGAGGTTTTGAAGAAAATGGAGGACAAAGCGAAATCTATGCAAACAGTAAAGGATTTCTTACAAGTGCAGTCACCAAAATTTAGCAGGAACTGGCCTACAAAAAATTGGTCCTTTCCAGTGTCGGACAGGCCACAAAGAGGCAGATCCCAGCCCCAGGGTTCATACAGGCCTAAACAGTGGGATGCTTCTACCTCCAAAACTGGAGAAGACAAAGCTCAGCCATACAGAAAACAGTCCCAATGACTTGCCTCTGCCAGCACCAAGCACTTATCGTCTTGCAGCCCCCTTAGGGAGAAAGCTAGCACTTTTCTCTATGATCACCTAGGACAAATGGGTATTGAATATAGTGTCCCAGGGCTACAGGTTCCACTTTCACACCCTGCCAAAGGCAAAAGGTATGCCAAACCTGCCACTCAATCAATGGGCAGAGGCACAAAAACAAGTTTTGAGCCTTATACAAATTAAGGCCATTCAGCAAGTACCACGACAAGAGCAGGGACAATGATTTTACTCAAGACTTTTCTTACTCCCCAGAAAGGACAAAACCTGGAGACCAATACTGGACCTGTCTGTTCTAAACACGTTTCTGGACGTTCCAAAATTCAAAATGTTAACTCTGCAGCAGCTTCTGCCCATGCTGGGCAAAAAGGCTTGGCTTGTAACTTTAGACCTAAAAGAGGCATACCTGCATATACCAATCAGACAATCTTGCAGAAAATACCTCAGATTCATAGCGGGCTCAAAACACTACCAATTCTCTGCACTGTCCTTTGGCGTATCTACTGTGCCCAGGGTCTTCACAAAATGCCTGGCACCAGTAATTGTATTTTGCAGACAGAGGAATTCAAATTTATCCCTACTTGGACAACTGCCTTATACAAGCAGAGAACAAGGACACTCTACTAAAGCATCTGGCATTCGTAAAACGATTATTAATTTGCTTAGGGTACACAGTAAACAAAAAGCACGGTGGTGGTGTTGCAGTAGCTTTGTTGCCTCACAGTAAGATGCTGTCCAGTTAGATTCTCAGCTAGAGTGTCTTCTGCGTGGAGACATGCATGAATGGGTGTACCTTCGTTGAAGGTTGTGCGTCAGGGCTGGTAACTCTGCACGTAAAAATCAACTACCAATCATTAGCGGACTGGAGTTCCGTTGTGGTGACCCCTAACCGGGAAAAGCCGAAAGACACAACAGCAACACAGTAAACGAAAAGAAATCAAAGCTAGTACCCTCGCAAGAGATAATATTCCTGGGTGCAAGCTTAAATACAACTGCCCAGATGGCTTATCTCATGCCAGAAAAACAAAGACAACTAACTTCTTACTTCAAAATGTTGGCAACAAAGACCCAGTTATCTGCAAAAAAAATTCTGCAGGCTTTGGGCTTCGTGGCATCCTGCATACTGCTAATTCCATATGCCAGACTGCATATGAGGAAACTTCATTGGTACCTAAAAAGTGTCTGGACTCAACACTGTCAAAGCCTGGAAGCATTAATTACCCTCATTCCTTGCCTGCAACAGGAGTTTCGATGGTGGGCTCATGCCTATCACCTCAACAAGGGACAGCCTTTCACTCTACCCACAGCCAGGCAGTCAATAACAACAGATGCATCAGACTATGCCTGGGGAGCACACATGACAGGAAAATGTATTCAGGGCATATGGCCCACAAGCCAAATGCATCTACATATCAATCAAAAAGAGATGCTAGATGTTCAGAATGCCCAGACAGCTTTCAAGGATTTACTCCATCCAGGTCAACTACTGATAAGGACGGACAATACTACTGTCATGTGGTACATAAACAAGCAGGGAGGCACACATTCCTACCCCCTCTGCAGACAAGCCATGACTTTATGGAACACAGCATTGACTTATCAAGTACACCTGCAAGCACAATTCCTGCCAGGAAAGAACAATACTCTGGCAGACGAACTAAGCAGAAACCTTACGGATCCCCACAAATGGAAATTGGATCCACTAGTCTTCAGCATGATAATAAAGAAATGGGGATGCCCAGACATAGATCTATTTGCCACCCCTCACAACTACCAACTACAAAAATTCTGCACAAGGACTTATCACAAGCAAGCATGGAAAGTGGATGCTCTGTCATTCAGCTGGAAAAGTCTAACAGTATATGCCTTTCTTACTCTGCCTCTAATCCTCAAGGTACTCCTAAAGGTCAGACAAGAGAAGCCAAAAATGATCCTTATTGCCCCAGACTGGCCACACCACCACTGGTACCCAATCCTAAAACACTTGTCTCAAGGCCCAGCCTGGACATTGCCTCTTATTCCTCACTTACTGACCCAGCAAAACAATCAGATTCTGCAGAGCCAACTCAGGACCCTAAATCTGGCAGCATGGCAGATAATGTAATCTTTCAAAACACACCTCTTTCTAAAGCAGTCATGGATGTTATTTTGGAGGCCAGAAGGCCCAGTACCAGAAAATCTTATGCAGACAAATGGAAAAGATTCTGTGCTTGGAACCAGGCACAAGGACTTGACACATCTGTACCAAATATTCCTCAGATTTTGCAATACCTAACTGAGATGCTGGACAAAGGTCTATCCTTTTCATCAATTAAAATTCATGCCTCAGCCATTTCAGCTCATTACAATACGGAACCTCCTATTTTTTCCCAACCACTGATAAGACAGTACCTCAGAGGGGCCAAAAACATAAGACCACCAAGGAGAGCCCCAATACCTGCATCGGACCTCAATTATGTCTTGGAAAAACTCACTCTTCCGCCTTTTGAGCCAGCCAATACAGCTGATATAAAGTTTTTATCTTGGAAAACAGCTCTACTCCTAGCAATAACCTCTGCAAGATGCGTTTCAGAGATGTTCATCGTGCATACAGCTGCAGTCATAACAGATGGGTTATCCTGCCTCCAGGCGGGTTCTTGGTCGGCCGAATTCCAAAGTCTAGGTCCGGCGTCGGTTGTCGTCGCTTCTTCCCTGACGTCAGTGCGTCAGGGGTATAAAAGAGTCAGCCGACGCCATTTTCTTCAGTCTTTCTTGCCGCGCGGTGCCCGAAGCAGAAGCAGTTCGCAAGTGCCGGTCGGCCAGCTCCTGAGATTTACGAAAGTATTTCAGCCGAAGTCTTCTTGAAAGCTAAGTACCCGTTGAAACTTTTCTTGCCTCAGACCGATGTCAGACAAAGTTAATAATTGCATTTCATGTGGGAAGCAAATACCGCATAAGGATTTCCACTCTTTCTGTATACCTTGCTTAGGCCCAGACCACGACGTCTCGGCCTGCCGTTTTTCTGCTAGATTCAATAAGCGCACTATTAAGCGTCGAGCAGAGTTCGCCCTTCACTTTTTTGGCAAAAAATTTAATTATATTATGTCGTCGGATATTCCAACTCCAATTCTGAGCAAAAAACGCAAAGATAACGACCGAGACACTAGGTCCGTATCACCTACTGAAACCACGCTAAGGCCGACTACCGGTTCTCCGGTACTCAGTGAGGTACTTACGCAGCCCCTGAGTACCGATGACAATGCATTACCGATGTCTTCAGTACCCGCGGTCGCAGGCTTCTCGGCCCCCATTCCTACTACAGATCCCGACGCCACTCCTGGCGGGGAAACTCAGAATTTAGACAGGCCTGCCATTTCTCAAGGGGTCTTCAGGCCTTCCTCCTTCTCTATTAAAGCCTTCACTAAATCTAAAGCAGCCATGAAAACCAAAAAACAGGTTCCTCAGACCCCCTCTCAAGGCACCATGCCTAAAAAACAGATGCTTAAAATGGCTGAGGATTTGATTACTCTTATCAGGGGTTCTCATCCCCCCTCTGACAAAAGGCCCAGATTAGAGGAAGACTACCCTTCCTCAGATCAAGCTTCTATTACCTCAGAACTATCTGAGGACCAGGGTTATGCCTATTCTCCATTCAAAGACTCTGATGCTGAGGAGTCTATTCCCTTGGTCTCCCCCCCTGAGGACTTCTCTTTTGGGGGAAACCCTGCATACATTGAGGGAACACTTTCACTGGAAAGGCCAAGATTATTCAGATTCCAAGAAAAGGCTCAGGGAATTTCTTCTGCTCCTCCATCATAGGCCTCTGGCTATCCCTCCTGTTTTAGATATATTGGATGATGTGTACACAGAAGCCAGCCTTAATCCTGATTCTTTGCCTCCAGTTCCTAAACCAGACTGGTATTACAGGGTTCCTGATTCTCACCAGTTCCTATATAAAAGCTATACTGCTGACCCAGAAACAATTTCACAGGGTCCCAAGGGAATTAAGGCCTCTACTGCTAAAAATCCATTACCTTCAGAGAGAGATTCCAGAGCTTTAGAAAGGTGGGGGAAAAAGGTGTACACCTCGGCCACTTTAACCATGAGGGCATTAAACTGTCAGTTCCATATGTTAAAGTATCAACAATTTTTGATATCTCAGCTGAAAAGCAAGATGACACAACCAGAACAACCAGATTTAAAAGAGTTGCAGGATTTGTTGCATGGTGCAGAGCAAGTGGGTAAACATACCTTGCAGTGTGGTTTTGATGCTTTAGAGGCCTCATGTAGAGCTGCTGTTACGGGGTCTGTTATACGTAGGCATGCTTGGCTCACAGAGCAAACCTTACCAGATCATGTCAAAGCTAAATTATTAGATGCACCTCTTCAAAAAGATGTATTGTTTGGTGTTAAAGCTGAGGAGGTGCTAAAGAAAATGGAGGAAAAAGCGAAATCAATGCAAACAGTGAAAGATTTCCTGCATGTACAGCCTCCACGTTTCAGCAGAAACTGGCCTTCAAAAAATTGGTCCTTTCCAGCCACGGTCAGACCTCAAAGGGGCAGATACAGGCGCCCAAGGGGCAGAGGGCAACCTCAAGGATCCTTCAGAGCCAGACAGTGGCAAGCGCCAACCCCAAGAGGTGGAGAAGATAGAGCACAGTCTTTTAGAAAACAGACACAATGACTTCCCCCTACACCTGCCAAACAAAGCTTTAATGGCAGCACCTTTGGGAGGAAAATTGTCATCATTCTCAAAAAATTGGCATATTGTTACAAAAGACAAATGGATTCTGGACATTATAGACAAGAGGCTAAAGGTTCCACTTTCACACCCTTCCAAAAATGAGAGGCATGCCAAACCTGCCACAAATCAAAGGGCAGAGGCACAAAAACAAGTTTCAGCTCTCATAGACATGAAAGCAATTCAAGAGGTACCTGCAAAAGAACAAGGTCAAGGGTTTTATTCCAGACTATTCCTGGTACCGAGGAAAGACAAAGATTGGAGACCTATCTTAGACCTATCCATCCTAAACACATATCTACAGGTGCCAGAATTCAAGATGCTCACATTACAGCAGCTTCTTCCCATGCTGGGCAAGGAGTCTTGGCTGGTAACATTGGACCTCAAGGAGGCATACCTGCATGTCTCTATCAGGCAAGATTGCAGAAGATACCTCAGATTTCTTGCAGGTTCAACCCATTACCAATTCTCTGCATTGCCCTTTGGCTTATCTACTGCGCCCAGAGTGTTTACGAAATGCCTGGCATCAGTAATCGCCTTCTGCAGACTACAAGGGATACAAATCTACCCATATCTGGACGACTGCCTGATCCAAGCGGACAGCAAGGACATACTACTGCAGCACCTGGTGTTTGTACTAAAACTGTTGAACTTCCTGGGATACACAGTCAACAAAAAGAAATCAAAACTAATACCCTCTCAACAAATAATCTTCCTGGGTGCCAGCTTGGATACAACCACTCAGATGGCCTACCTCACGCCAGGCAAGCAAGGGCAACTGTCTCCATACTTCAGAAAAATGGCAACTTACACCAGGCTAACTGCAAGGAAAATCCTGCAGGCTCTGGGATTCATGGCATCTTGCATCCTACTAATCCCATGTGCAAAGCTGCATATGAGGAAACTTCAATGGTACCTGAAAAACTTATGGTCTCAACACAGCCACAGCTTGGAAGCAATTATCCCACTCATCCCATGCCTTCAAAAGGAATTTTTGTGGTGGACTCAAGCTTGCCAAAGAAACACAGGTCTTCCTTTCTGTGTACCTCCAGCAACTCAAACCATCACAACAGACGCCTCAAACTACGCCTGGGGAGCACACATGACAGATCAGTGCATTCAGGGAAAATGGACCCGAAAAGAGAAGCACCTCCACATCAACCAAAAGGAAATGCTAGCCGTGCAAAAGGCTATTATGACCTTCAAAGACCTACTGCATCTAGGCCAGCTATTGATAAGGACAGACAACACCACAGTGATGTGGTACATAAACAAACAGGGGGGAACTCATTCATACCCCCTGTGCAGGCAAGCCATGACCCTATGGAACACAGCACAGGAATTGCAAATTCAACTGCAGGCACAATTCCTGCCAGGGAAGGAAAACACACTGGCAGACAACCTAAGCAGAACTATGACAGATCCACACGAATGGAAGTTGCATCCTCAACTTTTCACAAAGATAACTCAGGCATGGGGACAGCCAGACATAGATCTCTTTGCTACCCACAGAAATTGCCAGTTGAAAAAATTTTGTTCAAGGACCTATCATCCACAGGCCTGGAAAGTGGATGCACTTTCCTTCAATTGGGCAACACTGGCAGTCTATGCCTTCCCGCCTCTTCCTCTGCTGCCCAAAGTTCTATTAAAAGCCAGAGCAGAGAGGCCGAAAATGATTCTCATCGCTCCAGACTGGCCAAGACAACACTGGTATCCGCTCCTGAGGAGCCTGACACACTTCCCACCATGGATCCTACCTCTAGTCCCTCTTTTGTTGTCCCTGCACAACTACAAAACCCTTCACAGCCATCTCAAAACCCTAAATCTAGCTGCATGGAGAATTCCTTGATTTCAAAACAGTTTCTCCTCTCCAAGGAGGTGCAGAATGTCATCTTAGAGGCCAGAAGACCTTCGACTAGAAAGGCTTACTCCACCAAATGGAAACGATTTTATGCCTGGAATCTCGAAAAGGGACAGAATCCTTGGGTAATAAATATACCTCGAATTTTACAGTACCTAGCTGAGATGTTAAACAATGGACTTTCCTTCTCCTCCATCAAGATCCACGCTTCAGCCATTTCTGCACAATACAACACAGATCCTCCATTATTCTCTCACCCTCTCTTAAGGCAGTTCCTCAGAAGGGCAAAGAATATAAAACCCCCAAGAAAACCACACCAGTCCCTGCTTGGGACCTCAACTACGTATTGGAAAAGCTGACCCTTCCTCCCTTCGAGCCAGCTTCTTCAACAGAGTTACAGTACTTGTCATGGAAAACAGCCTTTCTTCTGACTATCACCTCAGCACGCAGGGTTTCGGAGCTACAGGCCCTCATGGCTGTGCAACCATTCATCATTTTCCATCAGGACAGAGTTTCCTTACGAACCAATCCTACCTTTATGCCAAAGGTAGTATCCAGTGTAGCTTTGAATCAGACTATCCACTTACCTACCTTTTATCCTAATCCACAAAACAAAGGGGAAAGACTACTACATTCCTTGGACATTCACAGACAACTACGTTACTACTTGGACAGAACAAAGCCATTCAGGAAATCTGAGCAACTCTTTATGTCCTATGCTGTAGGTGCTCAGGGAAAGGCCATTTCCAAACAGACAATTTCAAAATGGATAGCCCACTGCATACGCTTTTGTTACTCATTTCAGGGAAAAACTGTGCCTGCATGCATCAGATCCCACTCCACCAGAGCCACAGCTACCTCTGCAGCCTTCCTCAGGGGGGTCCCTACCAAGGACATTTTGGAAGCAGCCACCTGGGGTTCAGTGTACACTTTCTCCAAGCACTATCACCTCCCACTATACTCAAAATCTAGAGCGGGCTTTGCCACAGCAGTCCTGCAGGGCATCCTAGCCCCTCCTAGTTCCACTTAGTGCCTACCACCCTTACTTAGCTTTGGGATTCTACCCATCTGTTATGACTGCAGCTGTATGCACGATGAACATAGTACAGTTTTGTACCTACCATAAATGTAGATGTCCGGGTGCTCATACAGCTGCAGTCCAGGTTTCCCTCCCTCCAACCCCTCTTAGGACAGGCCTTATGACAAACACTTTTCATATAACCTTTTTGGGGTATTCTTTTATGGTGTATTTGCTTGCAACTACTGTTTTTGATTTATCAACATTGCATCTTTGCATAGCATTATGTTTGCCTTCCTTCTGGGGGCACCTGACATCTGGGGCAAGAAAAACTGAAGAAAATGGCATCGGCTGCCTATTTTATACCCCTGACGCACTGACGTCAGGGAAGAAGTAACGACAACCGACGCCGGACCTAGACTTTGGAATTCGGCCGACCGAGGACCCGCCTGACGGCAGGATAACCCATCTGTTATGACTGCAGCTGTATGAGCACTCGAACATCTACATTTATGGTAGGTACAAAACTGTACTTTACAGGCACTTATGGCTGTGGAACCTTTCATCATTTTCCACCCAGACAGGGTTTCTCTAAGAACGAACCCTACATTTATGCCTAAGGTAGTGCCCAGTGTGGCCCTCAGCCAAACTGTTCATCTGCCTACCTTTTATCCAAACCCACAGAATAAGGGTGAAAGACGTCTGCATTCTTTGGACATACACAGACAACTATGCTTCTATTTGGACATAACTAAAGCTTTCAGAAAAACTGAGCAACTTTTAGTGGCATTTGCTGCAGGATCTCAAGGAAAGCCCATCTCAAAACAGACTATTTCAAAATGGATAGGCCACTGCATTCGTTTCTGCTACTCACAACATGGCAAATCAGTGCCCAAGGCCATTAGACCTCATTCTACCAGGGCAGCAGCCACTTCAGCAGCCTTTCTCAGAGGAGTACCAACCAAAGACATTTTAGAGGCTGCAACTTGCAGTTCAGTGCACACTTTTACAAAGCACTACCATTTACCTCTTTACTCTAAATCCAGAGCAGGCTTCGCCACTGCAGTTTTGCAAGGCCTTATAGCCTCTCCTAATCCTCTTTAGGCCCAGCCACCCAGCCTTAGCTTTGGGATTCAACCCAAGAGTAATGACTGCAACAGTGAAACACGATGAAAATAGTACAGTTGTGTACCTACCATAAATGTAGATGTTCGAGTGTATTCACTGTTGCAGTCCAGTTTACCCTCCTCCATCCCCCTTTTTTCTTTGCTGGGACTTACCTATACTTCTTTATCTTATACAACCTATGTGGTGTATTTGCTTGTAGATGAAGGAAATGTTTATTTTACTGCAAGCATAATTATTGGCATTATATTTTTAGCCTATTTTGGGGGCACCTGACATCTGGGGCAAGAACAACTGAAGAAAATGGCGTTGGCTGCTTCTTTTATACCCCTGGCGCACTGATGTCAGGGAAGAGGTGACAGCAACCGACGCCGGACCTAGACTTTGGAATTCTGGCCGACCGCAGGTCGCCTGCCAGCAGGGTAACCCAAGAGTAATGACTGCAACAGTGAATACACTCCAACATCTACATTTATGGTAGGTACACAACTGTACTTTTCATGTAATTGACAGGTACCAAGCTGTGAAATGGGAAAATTCTCTCTCTCCTTAGCTGCCCATAAATATAGGAGTCCCATAGGGTTCTATCTTAGGGCCACTACTATTCACAATCGACCTCCATACCGCCACACAGCATACATCTATCATTCAGTATGCAGATGATGCTACCTTAATCTGTGCTGCAAAAAACATTCCCACCCTCCTGCAAACAACTCAACTAGCATTCTCTGACGTTGAAAACGACATTACCAAAGGCCCATCTTATCCTCAATCCAAAGAAAGCTCAGCTTATGATTATAACCAATTCTAACAAAAACACTGATAAGTCAATTCACTATCTACTCCACAAATGCTACTCCAATTGCTCTAGTGGCACAGGCTAAGCTATTGGGAATAACCACAGACTCCCACCTAAAATTTGATAGTCATCTCAATTTAACTATTAAAAATGCACATGCCAAACTAGGATCACTCTACCGTATCAAACCATTTCTTACCAACAACACAAGATAAGCCATTGCTCACTCCCAACTTCTATCCACCCTACTCTATGCATCTCCCATTCTGACTCATCTCAACAAAACTGAACTAAGCAAAATGGAAGCCTGCTATAACAGAATCGCCTGCTTTGCTGCAAATTGCTCATATAGAACTCATCACTGTACTGCTTTGAGACGGCTCCACTGGCTTGAAGTGGCCTGCCTCCTAAACTACAATCAGCTCTGCCTCTATCATTCTATTACCTCCCCAATAAGTGTCCTGCCCTCAAAAACCTAGTACAACATTACTCAGCCAAAAGGCCTCTTAGACCATCAAGCACACTACTACTAGAAGTCACCAACAGCTACAACAGCTTTGGAGACACACTATATAGTAGTTCAGTGGCTAAAAAATGGAACTCTCTCCCCACTAGCATACACAACACATTGTCCAAAGCCTCCTTTTAAAAGCCTCATTAGGCAACATCTCAAGCAATGTTGGCAGCGCCATGACTGCTCCCCAGGCTAGTGAAAGCAGATAAGGTACACATACTAAACCTGGAGTACTTGATAATAGTTTTAACTCTTACTCACAAACACTGGCTAATGTACAATGTATGTACTGTACCTGTGTACTATGTATGTACTCTACCTATGTTCCAAATTTCAGCTGTATACCACAAATCTACTTATTACCTTTATTTTTAAATTAATATTTTCTTGTTTGTTCTCTCCACTGTAACTGTTAATGTGCTGCATAGCACTGTAAAAACATGTCTATTGTAATTTTTTGTATACTGATCATGTCTAAATATCTAAATGTATCTGTAATTTTTCTATGTGGAGCTTTTCTCCCTGAGCCTCTGCTGAAAAAGGGCTTTTTCGGCTCAGTCCGACACCCCCGGTTAACAAATGTAAAATAAAATAAAATAAATAAATGTAGTATAATGGAGAAGGAGACATTCTGTTGGGTAATACTAGTAGTTAACAGAACAGTCAGACTATTTCAACAGCCAGAGATTTTGTAGTGGTTGCAGATGAAAGAATAGTTCAAGAAAAATGAATTGCAAAGAAATTAACATTGCATAAATGTGCATCCAAATGGTTGCCTTGCAAGCTCTGTTGGGAGTCGTATTTATACAAGCTAAAGGAGGGATGTGTTTGGATTGGTGAGAAGCCTTGACAATGAGCATGTTAGATTTCTAATATTAAGTATATTTAAGTATATTTAGAAATATTAAGTAGATATTTGGTACTGTAAGATTAGGAACTGTTATGAAATGGAACAAGAGTTGCAGGGCCTTCTTAATAAATTTGGAGAAAGTGAGTCGATTTTGATAAAGGGGGACCTGAATGTTTATATCAAGAAAGACAGAACAGGGACTTCTGTCAGGCATTGCAGTAATTAAGAGTGGTGAGTTAGCTCTCCATCCCAAGAAGTATGAAATAATTGGGAAATCAGCATGCCCTGTCAGCCAGTAAGAAGAAATCTTGTCAAAGAAAAGTGTGCATCAACAAATTAAGTAAACTGTCAAACCACGAGATTTCCAGAGTGGAAAATGACATGGCACTAGCAAGCGATAATAGGGAAGACTGCATGAGTGTGGAAAGGGCATCTGATGTAACAGTAGCAGAGAAAATAGACAACGTACACAACATTTTTTAAGATCAGTGGGATGCCTGCAGAATATATGAAAAGCAAAAACATGAAGATAAACAAAATTGAATATTCATTATTTCAACATGCTGATGGAATTGCTTCCCTCTAAAGGGAAATGTAATGCTAAGTAGTAGAACTGGACTGTTCACAAGAAGAAATGAAAGCCAAACTGACAGAACTAGAAGAAATGGTGAGGAGAAATAAGAGCAATAATTCATGATTGCAGTCCCAATAAAATTAAGTGAGCCAACCTTAAGGACTTAATGGTAGAGTTGATTGCTAGATGGACTGTTATGGCACAGGAGGACTTTAAGGTCAATAGAGTGCATCATATATTCTAACCACAACTTCAGGCCAGTAGAACACAATTCTGGCACAATTTCAGACATATGAAATTGAGGAGAGAGTCTTATCTAAGCCGTGTAGAAACAAGTGATCGAAAACAATGATTACTTGGTGGTCATGATTCATCCCACTGAGAGCCTCAGTCTTTAACTTTTATTTTATTGATACCATAGCTAACCTCACCACCACCTTTCCACAAACTAACCTCAACCCAGCAAGTCCATCTCATCTTCAACATACTGCACTACTTCCACTCCACCTTGTTTTCGAATCTGACCCATGCAATCTCTACAATAAAAAAGCTCCTTCTTAAACTCAAACACAGTACTAACACACCTGGCAAACCTGCCTGTTGCATTCCTACAACTATCGGCGAGTTTTGTTGCTTTGATGTTGCATCAGCATACTCCCTAGTAGATCTGTTCAGGAGTCGCATGTTCTGCATATCTGGAAAAAAGCATTTATTCTACCTCTTCATAAAGGCTGCAAAAACTCTTGACATCTCCAATTTCCATCCCATCACTATTCTTTCTCCCATCTCTAAAATCTTAGAAAAATGTGTTCATACTCAGCTCCTTAATTATCTAGTTCAAAACCCAGTCCTTTCTCCTACTCAGCACGGATTCAGGCTGGGTCACAGTACCACCACAACTCTCATTTCCTTTATGGACACAGTTAACCGGGCCTGTGATGCTGGTAATATTGTCTACTCACTCTTTCTCAACCTCTTTAAGGCCTTCAATGCAGGATCGCATCCCCTTCTTCTCAACAAACTCTCCGAGTTATGCATCTCACCCCCATCTCTGAACTGGTTCTCAACTACTTCACCAATAGGCAACAGTCTACCAAATGGCAACTTTCTATCTCACCTTTTCTTAACACAACCACAAGCATTCCCCAAAGAACCATACTGGGACCCCTTTTGTTTAGCATATTCATTAACAACTTTCATAACACCCTTACTCAAGGCACCATCATCCAGTATGCAGATGATTCTACAATTATCTGCACAGCCACGTCCAGTCTGAACTACAGCTATTTACCCAAAATGCCTTCAAATCAACCAAAACCTGGATGTCCAGTAATCATTTCGCTCTAAACCCCAATAAAACTAAATTGCTGATATTTACCCCCCAAAAAATACTACCCTCAAGAATGAATTCACTGTTCATTCCCAAAACAACACTATTATCGAAGTTGTTCCAGGTACTGAACTGCTAGGTGCCATCATAGATAAAAACCTAACATTCGACCTCCATATTTACAGCAACATCAGAAAAATACATCAAAAATTGGGAATCCTTTGTAGACATAACTACTTCCTTAACCATGCCGCAAAAATGTCTCTCGCCTCATCCTTTCTGCTACTATCTCTATTATATGGTGCCCCTGTCCTTAACCAACATCCAGTCCTCGTTGATATCCAAACTAGATACATGCTACAAGAAGACTGCTAAATTCATAACAAATGCAAAGATGTTCATCGTGTTACACTGCTGCAGTCATTACACTTGGGTTATCCTGCCGTCAGGCAGTCCCGCAGTTGGCCTGAGTTCCAAAGTCTTGGTCCGGCGTCAGTTGGTGTCGCTTCTTCCCTGATGTCAGTGCGACAGGGGTATATAAGATGCAGCCGACGCCATTCAGTCTTTCTTGCCGCTCGGTGCCCGAAGCAACAGCAGTTCGCAAGTGCCGGTCGGCCGACTCCTGAGATTTTCATTCTGAATCCAGAACCAAAGTCTTCTACAAAGCTAAGTACCCCATTGGGGAAACTTTTTCTTGCCTCAAAATAATGTCAGTAAAAGTTAACTGTATTTTTTGTGGGAAGCAAATACTTCATAAGGATTTCCATTCCTATTGTATCCCATGCCTAGGCCCAGACCACGACGTCACAGATTGTCAGTTTTGTGCTAGGTTTAACAAGCGCACTATTAAACGTCTGTTTGATTTTGCCCGACATTATTTTGGCAGAAAATTCAGTTATACCATGCCGTCAGAACTTCCGGTGACCTGAATGCACAAAAAGCGCAAAGACAAGGACAGGCATCCGAGGCCCTAAACTGACGAAGCCTCTTCTAGGCCAGCCGCCGGTTCTCCGGTTTTCAGCGAGGCACCTTCGCAGCCCCTGACGACCGCATCTTTAGAACCTCAAGCCGCCTATGACTCCCACGTGGAGATGGCTGGGCCTTTGGACGCACCAGATTTACAGCCTACCGAGACTAACCCTTCAGAGGGATCCGGAGTAGTTGAACAAACCCGTAGCTTCAGAGGGTGTTTTCAGACCTATTCAGTTAACCATTAAATCTTCTGCTAAGTCTAAAACTCCTTTAAAAACAAAGAAACAAATTCAACATTCACCAGGACAGGCCTCCATGCTTAAGAAACAAATGCTCAAAATGGCCGAAGACTTAAGCACTCTGATCAGGGGGTCCCATCCCCCTCCTGATAAAAGGCCTAGACAGGATGTGGACTATGACTCATCCGACCAGGTATCCGTCTCTTCAGATTCATCCTCAGACCTAAGATACTCTTTACCCCCTTATGAGGATTCTGATGCTGAGGAATCAATTCCTTCTGCCTCTCCGCCAGAGGACTACTCCTTTGGGGAAACCTTGCATACCATGAGGGAGCATTTCCATTGGGAGGGCCAGGATTATTCAGAATCCAAGAAAAGGCTCAGAGATTTCCTTTTATTACCTCAACACAGACCCCTTGCTATTCCGCCAGTGTTAGACATTGTGGGTGATGTGTATACCGAATCCAGTTTAAATCCTGATTCTTTACCTCCTGCTCCAGTTAAGCCTGACAGATACTACAGAGTCCCTGATTTTCACAAATTCTTTATAAAAGCCCTACTGCTGACCCTGAAACTATTTCTCAGGGCCCCAGAGGGGTAAAGGCCTCCTCAGCAAAGAATCCAGTCCCCACTGACAGAGATTACAGAGCATTAGACAGATGGGGGAAGAAAGTATGTACATCTGCAACTTTAGCAATGAGGGCCTTAAATTGCCAGTTTCACATGCTAAAATATCAACAATATTTGATGTCTCAGTTGAAACAAAAAATGCTTCCAAACTCAGATCCTCCTGGTTATAAAGAAATGCAGGATTTATTGCATGCAGCTGAACAAGTGGGAAAACATACTTTGCAATGTGGTTTTGATTCATTAGAGGCCTCCTGTAGAGCAGCAGTTACAGGATCTGTCATTAGAAGACATGCTTGGTTAAAAGAACAGACATTACCAGATCATGTTAAAGCAAAATTATTGGATGCACCTTTGCAGCAGGATGTTTTATTTGGAATTAAGGCAGAAGAGGTATTAAAGAAAATGGAGGATAAGGCAAAATCTATGCAAACGGTGAAAGATTTCTTACAGGTTCAGCCTCCTCGATTTAGCAGAAATTGGCCAACAAAAAATTAGTCCTTTCCAGTTACAGACAGACCTCAAAGGGGCAGATACAGACGTCCAAGAGGTAGAGATCAACCACAAGGGCCTTACAGGTCTCGACAATGGGGTGCATCAACCCAGAAAGAAGGGGAAGACAGGCCTTAACCTTACAAAAAACAGCCCCAATGACTTCCCACTACAGCTGCCAAAACAGTTCTCTCTTGGCAGCCCCCCTGGAAGGAAAACTGGCACTTTTCTGTCACAATTGGCATAAGATCACCAAAGACAAATGGGTTCTCAACATTATATCTCAAGGTTACAAGTTCCACTTTCACACTCTGCCAAGTTTAAAAGGAATGCCAAATCTGCCACCAAATCAATGGGCAGAGGCGAAAAGACAAATTACAGCACTCATGGACATGAGAGCTATTCAAAAGGTACCAACACAGGAGCAAGGACAAGGATTTTACTCAAGACTCTTTCTGGTTCCCAGAAAGGACAAAGCCTGGAGGCCCATTCTGGATCTTTCTTCTCTAAACAGTTACCTGGATGTTCCAAAATTCAAAATGTTGACACTACAGTAACTTCTTCCCATGCTGTGCAAGAAAGCTTGGCTCGTAACATTGGACCTCAAGGAGGCATACCTGCATGTCCCTATCAGACAAAACTGCAGAAGATACCTCAGATTCATAGCTGGCTCAATGCACTCCCAATGCTCTGCACTGCCCTTTGGCTTATCTACTGCACCCAGGGTCGTCACAAAGTGCCTGGCACCAGTAATTGCATTTTGCAGACAGAAAGGAATTCAACTTTATCCGTACCTGGACGACTGTCTGATTCAAGCAGAGAGCAAGGACATTCTTCTAAAGCATCTGGCGTTTGTAAAAAAGTTATTAAGTTGCCTTGGGTACACAATAAATGAAAAGAAGTCAAAACTGGTGCCCTCACAAGAGATAATGTTTCTGGGTGCCAGCTTGAATACAGCAGCCCAGATGGCTTATCTCACGCCAGACAAGCAAGGACAACTGGTTCAATATTTTCAATTGATGGCAGTAAAAACCCAACTCCCTGCGAGAAAAATTCTGCAGGCCTTGGGTTACATGGCATCTTGCATACTACTAATTCCATATGCCAGACTGCATATGAGGAAACTACAGTGGTACCTAAAGAGTGTCTGGTCTCAACACTGTCAAAGTTTGGAAACAGTAATACCACTAATTCCTTGCCTTCAACAGGAGTTTCGATGGTGGGCTCAAGCATGTCACCTCAACAAGGGACAGCCTTTCACTCAACCCACAGCCAGGCAAACACTGAGAACAGATGCATCGGATTACGCCTGGGGAGCACACATGGCAGGAAAATGTATTCAGGGCAAGTTGCCCGCAGAACAAAGGCATCTTCACATCAATCAAAAAGAGATGCTAGCTGTACAAAATGCCCTAATAGCTTTCAAGGACCTTCTGCATCCAGGGCAACTATTACTAAAGACAGACAACACCACAATTATGTGGTACATAAACAAGCAAGGGGGGCACTCATTCTTATCCCCTCTGCAGACAAGCCATGACCTTGTGGAACACAGCTCTAACCTATCAAGTTCATCTGCAAGCACAATTCCTGCCGCGAGAGAAAAACACACTGGCAGACGACTTAAGTAGAAACATCATGGATCTGCACGAGTGGAAATTACATCCACAAATATTCAGAATGATAACACAAAAATGGTGGAGCCCGGACATAGATCTGTTTGCATCCCCAGTGAACTGCCAGCTACAGAAATTCTGCACAAGGACTTACACCCACAAGCATGGAAAGTGGATGCCCTCTCATTCAGCTGGAAAAACCTACAAGTATATGCTTTCCCACCACTACCTCTCCTTCCAAAGGTACTCATAAAAGCCAGGCAAGAAAAGCCAAGGATGATCCTGATTGCCCCAGACTGGCCATGCCAACACTGGTACCCAATCTTAAAGAACTTAGCACAAGGTCCACCCTGGATTTTACCACAAATTCCACATCTTCTGACTCAGCACAACAATCAGATAATTCACAGCCAGTTAAAAGCTTTAAACCTGCTGCATGGCAGATTCCTTAGTCAAGCAAGCAATGCCTCTCTCCAAAGCTGTTCTGGAGGCCAGAAGGCCTAGCACCAGGAAAGCCTATTTGGATAAATGGAAGAGATTCTGTGCCTGGAACCAGGCTCACAGCCTTGACCCTCTTGTCGCAAATATTCCTCAGATGCTGCAATATTTAACTGAGATGCTGGACAAAGGCCTCTCCTTTTCATCCATCAAGATCCACACCTCGGCCATCTCTGCTCATTACAACACGGACCCACCTATTTTTTCTAATCCTTTGCTAAAACAGTACCTTAGAGGGGCTAAAAACATAATACCGCCCCGTAGAGCACCAACTCCAACTTGGGACCTCAACTTCGTGTTGGAATAATTAACTTTACCTCCATTTGAGCCAGCAAACACAGCAGACTTAAAATATGTCTCTTGGAAAACTGCTGTGCTCCTGGCAATAACCTCAGCACGAAGAGTTTCAGAATTACAGGCACTAATGGCAGTGGAACCTTTCATCATTTTCCACCAAGACAGGGTGTCTTTAAGAACAAACCTACTTTTATGCCAAAGGTGGTATCAAGTGTGGCTCTAAACCAAACTATTCACTTGCCAACATTTTATCCAAACCCACAGAATAAAGGGGAGAGACTTCTGCAGTATTTGGACATACACAGGCAGTTACGCTTCTACTTGGACAAAACCAAAGCTTTCAGGAAAACTGAACAATTGTTTGTAGCATATGCTGCAGGAGCACAGGGAAAAGCCATTTCAAAATGGATAGGACACTGTATACGTTTCTGCTATACACACCATGGGAAAACTGTACCTAACAGCATTAGGTCTCATTCCACCAGGGCAACAGCCACTTCAACTGCCTACCTCAGAGGAGTACCTTCCAAAGAGATTTTGGAAGCAGCAACTTGGAGTTCTGTACATACCTTTACCAAGCATTACCATTTGCCTCTTTACTCTAAATCCAGAGCTGGCTTTGCCACTGCAGTGCTGCAGGGCCTTATAGCTACCCCTAATGCCTTATAGAACCAGCCACCCTACCTCAGCTTTGGGATTCTACCTAAGTGTAATGACTGCAGCAGTGTAACACGATGAACATAGTACAGTTTTGTACCTACCATAAATGTAGATGTTAGAGTGTATACACTGCTGCAGTCCAGGTTACCCTCCCTCCTTCCCCTCTTACTTGCTGGTACGTACCTAAGTCTTCTACCCTTTACTACCTATGGGGAGTATTTGCTGGTAACTGAAAGTTTTTGTTTGCTTTTCATATGTATGTTTCATTAGCAATTTGCATTGCCTACCTTTTTGGGGGCACCTGACATCTGGGGCAAAAAAAACTGAAGAAAATTGCGTCGTCTGCATCTTATGTACCCCTGTCACACTGACGTCAGGGAAGAAGTGACAGCAACCGATGCCGGACCAAGACTTTGGAACTCAGGCCGACTGTGGGACCGCCTGACGGCAGGATAAACCAAGTGTAATGACTGCAGCAGTGTATACACTCGAACATCTACATTTATGTTAGGTACAAAACTGTACTTTCTTATCCCACCATTGTTTATCACTATGTCAACTAAACTGGCTTGAACTCCCACACTATCTCACATACTTACAATTAACAACTGCACATAAATTTATATATAAACCATCAAATTGCACTGCCTTTTCTTCTCGCCTTACCATGTGCCCCCCAAATAGACCTCTTGGATCTGAAAACAAACTACTGCTCAAAGTAGAAAAAAAACAAATCTCTCCGCTAGTATGATGC
Source organism: Protopterus annectens (assembly GCF_019279795.1). Lineage (NCBI taxonomy): Eukaryota > Metazoa > Chordata > Ceratodontiformes > Protopteridae > Protopterus > Protopterus annectens. The sequence goes on from NC_056748.1 coordinate 178,706,309, forward strand.
TTTACTCTCTTACTGTCTCAAAACTATGGAATATCCTCCCACCATCAACCAGAACCACTAGCAATCCTACTGTCTTTAAGAAGTCTGTTACACAACACTTTTCCTCTCTCTGGCATTGCACATGTGCCAAAACCACACTCCCTAAAACTTAACTCTCTCCTCTATATCACCACACCTAATTCTGTCTGCACTCTTCACAACTTTGTCTCTCAATTTCCGCAAAACTGACCTGCTTGCGCTGCCCTCTATATTTACCAACTATTCATATCCATAACCTTTAAGTGTTGAAAATCATGAAATATATATTTTGTTGTATAAGCACTCATTTCTATATGTAATACTGTACAATGACTGTAAATGTCTCAACTGCAATCCTCCTGTGTGGTTGTATTGACCACAGTGATCTATGTTTACTGTATAATGTCATGTGTTGTGAATTGTAAATACTCTGTATTGTGTTAAGTTCATATTGTGTATTGTTAACTTTAGTGTGGAGCTTTTCTCCCCAGGCCTCCACTGAAAATGGGCTCAGCTTGCCCCAGTGGACCTTCCCAGTAAACAAATGCAGGTAAATAAATATGAAGCAGCAGAGTGCATTCATACAAGCCATCAAGTTATGTAGAAGTAGAGACTTGGGTTTAAACTTCAATAATCTGTGGTGCTCAGTAATGTATCTTCTACCAAAGAGACTTAAAAACCTACCTGAGAGCCGAGGCAACAGTAGATGATTTGCAGGATAACCAAGGATAAGATAAAACCAAAATGAAAGAGAATGAAGGACAAAAGACTGAAAAAAAAACAAGAACAATAAATGCAGTACGTCAAAAGATGCTGGTAAATCTATTTCCAGTATTTTCAGAGAAAGACAATACTAAAATAGTGAAGTACGGGAATATTTTAATAAGACTAAGGGGAAACCATGACGATTAAAGAGACTGGAAATATGCTGTCGGATGCAAGAGAAAGCAGATGCATCTAACAGGGGACAGTATTAGGCACAGTAGTCACCCATGTTATAACAGACAAACTAATGAAAAACAGAGGAACCACTATTAGATGCATGATGTTATCCTGTATGTGGCAAATTGTGTGATTAGGGGACATGATAAACAAGGACATTAATAGCTCAAAAATTATACAGTAAGGGGGTGGATGAGAGTGAGTTTGAGAGACTAGGTGGTGTGCTGGAGAAGTTTGTGTTGTGTGTTTTCTGTTGTCCTTTTCCCCAAACGGAATCCCAAAAACACCCCATCTACAAGTCCCATCTTGATGATAATGGTATGAAGCCAGTACTTCATGTAGTAAAATGGTCATCCCAAGATCAATAGTTTGAATGCACTGAATAGATAAGCAGGAACTGGGGACAAGGGCAACACTGAGAGAACTGTGATTGGCTGACGGGAGGAGCAAGGGTAGGTAAGTTGCTACAAATCCTGTGGTGAGCTGACTGCATTCCAAATAAGGGAAATGATGAGGGGTTAGTTAAAAATAATAAAAAAAAAAGTTATCCAAAGGCAGTATTACTAGAGACTGGGTTACAATTTGAATGAGTTTACTTAATAATAAGTATTTAAGAAAAGACAGAAGTGTATGTAAAGGTGGATGGCTTCCTATCTGGTAACGTGTTTGGAAAAAGTGTACAAGACAGGGCTGTTGGCTATCTCCCCTGTTCTTTGCATCATATAAGAGACTCTGAAATGCAGAGATAAAAATGGCATGAAAGAAAGGAAATTTGGCATTGTTCACAGACAATATACTTGCGTAGTTAACCAATCCAGGAAGGTACGTACATACATACCACAATTGTTTGCCGTCTTAAGGAAATGTCATGAAATACCAGGATATAAGGTGAATGAGGGATAAACCAAATTATACGCCAACATTTGAATTAGTACAAAACTACCCATTCCTGTGGGAGTATGAAAAATTAGGTATTTGGGTATTTGGAGTATGAAGGAGACAGAAGCAGCAATGATGATGTAGAAGGATACAGAAAAAAAGTAAGCCTGGGAAAAATTGGAAGAAGGAAGTCTGATGAACATAAATTTGAAAAGTAGGATATGAGCAGTAAGGGCGGCCGCGGTGGTGCAGTGGCTAGCGTTGCCGCCTCACAGCAAGAGGTTCTCCTTTTCGATCCTTGGCTGGGGTGTCTTCTGTGCAGAGTCTGCATGGTCCTCCCTGTGGTCGCGTGGTTTTCCTCCAGGTGCTCCGGTTTCCTCCCACATCCCAAAGACATGCTGTAGGTGGATTGGATACTCTAAATTGGCCATAGGCGTGAGTGCATATGTGTGCCTTCCATGGAAGGTCGGGTGCAAGGCTGGCAACTCAACACCGTAAAACTCCACTGCCAGTCATGAGCGGACTGGTGATCCGCTGTGGTGACCCCTAACCGGGAAAAGCCGAAAGAAGAAGGATATGAGCAGTAAAAATGTCTCTTGTCCCATTGATATTGCACACTGGGCTAGCACCATGTGGAACAGAATAAATAGGGCAGTAAAGAAATATACATGGAATGATGAGTACCGAAAAGTGGGGTGGGACAAATTATAATTCTTCCTGCAATCAGGATAGAATGGGAGTGCCTGACTTTTATTTATTTTATTTTATTTTTTTATTTTACATTTGTTAACCGGGCTAGTCCAACTGGATACATGTCCATTTTCAGTGGAGGCCCGAGGAGAAAAGCTCCGAGTTTTCAAAACATTTAATGTTACAAGTAATTTAAAAATAATAATACAAAAATGTATAGCAAAATGTTACAAGAACAAGATTTGTTCATAGTAAAAAAAATGATTTCACAATTTTTTCCCACAAGAAAGCAATAAGTAAGTAAATCAAGAAATTTTCAGGCAGCACAGATCAGAGTGGCTTATTTGTTACAGATGCATCAGTACAATACAAAATGAAAGACACTTATTGCTGAGCAGCTGAGAGGGAGGGAAGCAGAAGGTAGGTTATGTTTTTGGACACTGATAAGGAATATGAAGATATAGTTGTGTTAGGTTATGCTAGTAAAGCAATGCATGTGATGGTAAGAGTTAAGGAAAGGTTGAATTGTTGAGCGTGGCACCTGTCTGAATACATATTAGAAGGGCAGGGAAGATTATGCAGCAAAGAGGTGGAGGACTACAAAATTAGAACGTCTATATTTGGAGCAGGTTGTACAAGATGTGATAAAAGGATGGAATTGGGCAACAGAGGAGTATAACATACTTGAGGGACCTCAGCTAATGTACTTGGGATTAATAAATGAGATAAAATTCAAATATGTGCAAAAGTAGGATGAATGAGAGAAGGCAGAATGGGTGAACTTGTTGGGAGAGAACAGAATGCAAAACCGTAGCTAAAAAGGTTCAACTATGAAAACTTACAGTGCCTTAACAAAACATAATAGAAGCCTGGGTTAGAAGATAAGGATGTACTGGGGTGAGAGGACATGTAAGTAGTACACCATAGAACAGTGGAAAGCCATGTGTCTAGCCTTGAGATATGCAACAAAGTCCGGAAAGTTGCAGATATTTGCCTGAAAATGCAGAGTAATGGGGGATGCTGGAGGTATAATGAGAGAGACAAAGGGGTGCGTGGAACATATATTTTGGAAATGCTGGGGCCTAAAAAGCTTAAAAAAAAGATCTTCAAAGATATGTAACATGACTTTTGGGTCAAGAATATCAGTTAACGCAAGAACTTATCTTAAGCTGGAATGCTTCTAGAACAGTAACAGACTCAAAGAGCAATATTAACAAGTATGCTTACAGCAAAAAAAAGCAGTACAAAGAAGTGGAAACAGAATGAAAGCCCTACATGGAGGGAGGTATGTGAAACTGTCTAAGAAGTTAAAAAGGGGAAACTATAAAGGAAGAATAGGGAAGTATAAAAACAGACAAGGAGAAATGGACATTATGGAAACAGATTACAAGAGATCTAGAGGAATGAAAGGTAGGTCGGGAAGGAAAGATGTCAACATTCTTAGCTTAAAGTGTGGGGAAAAAAAGAAGCTTAAATGACTAGGAGTATGGGTCCAACCTTTCCATTGTCTAGGTATACTAAGAGTAAAATTAAATACAATTGATAACTAAACTCATGGTGTTAAGTAGTGGGAGGAGGAACATAAGAAAGTTTTGAATGGAATGCGTGTCTAACCTTGAATAATGGGAGGTGTAAGATTTTATAATAAATGCCTATAATTTGAAATTGTGAATATTTATGTTATACATAGAAATTTTGAGTGTTCAATGTGGTAATATACAAATTCAGGGCCTTAAAGGCATTCTAAGAGCTTTCCTCCAGTATGTCGGTATCAAACACCCTTTTCACCCAGAAATCTGTTTAAATAAGGAAATAGATCCCAACTTTCAAATTCTAAGAGGCAAAGAGTTCCACCAACAGCCAGCTCTAAAATGAAATGAATTTTTCATGAACTTAGTTTTACACTTGCCTGTTCCACAATGTAGTCTCCTTGAATAGTTCCTTGCTGATTATTTATCCTAGATATACCCACACTAGCCCCATAACTTTCTGAATTAGTGGATTTGTTCATAAGTATTAAATCTCCCCTTAGTAATCAATGTCTAGGAGAAAATAAATATGTCCTGCTGTCCATTAGCATAAGTATTTCAAACCTTTAATCTGCCATGTAAAATAATTCTGTATTCTTTCCAGTTTTTCAATTTGTACAAAGTTATTCACACATACGTTCCCACCATATTCAGTCATAGGTCTTATGACAGGTTTAGAAATTGGTACTAATACTTCTCTATCCCTGCTAAGAATTATTTTATAGTGACATCTTCCATTGACATCCTTTAGATGTGAATCATAGTTGACTATCAACCTTTATTCCCAAGTATTTAGCATCCATTACCTCTTTCAGTAAAAAAATTGTTCATGGGATGAGTAGTATAAGTTATTCCAACCGTACTGTATTATGATACTTGGCTTTTTCAGATTAAACTCCATGTTATTAGTTGTTGCCACATGAACAATTCATCCATATACCAGTGCCTCCGAAAGACATGCGTAAATGGACGTGCCTTCGCTGAAGGTTGGGCTGGCAACTCGGCACCATAAAAAAAATCGACTGATTATCATTAGCGGACTGGCATTTTGCTGTGGTGACCCCTAACCGGGAAAAGCCAAAAAGACAAACAACAACCTCTATAATATATTCTGAAGCACAATAGATGTAATTTCCATTTCTTAGAGCCATCAACATATTTACTTTTTCATCGTAAAAGGGTGTGGTTATCATAAAAGGCCAAATAAAAACTGGCTTCAAAACAGATCCCTGGGAACCACCAGAATAGAGGATGGCCTAATGGTTAAGGTGTTTGCCTTACAAACACAAGGTACAGGGTTTGAATCTCACAGGGGATAATTGGCTAGGCTTAATATGACTCAAACGGGTAGTTAGCCTAGTACTAATCTAATCTAATCTAATCTAATAATAATCAATTAATTTTGAATGCAGAGAGGATATCTGCCAATCGATTTCAACTAGATCTATAACCTAACCAATTCTTACTGATCTTATAACATATTGGTTTAAATCATATTCTATTCTCCTAATAGTGTAAGTACTTTCAAGGTTCCCGCTGGAAAGGAGGTTGTTGGCCCAGTTGGACTAACCTGGTCAACAAAAGGATAAATAAAAAAGCTATTTTCATATTAATTTCTCAGGGTTTATCTCGCAACCATTTTGGCATGTCTTATCAATGGGTCCTCCAATTTCATCAATCTTTGTTCAACCTTTTCTTCAAAGGGGTTTTACATATGTACCCACCTAGAAAATATGTGGCACCTACCTCACATCTTAACTTGACAGGAATAGCATACCACATACCTGGACTTACTGGAATCACTTGCCATACAGCCGAGTGTCTTGCGCATTGGTGATTTTAATTATCCTACCATCAACTGGGAAACATACACGACCACAGACATGCTGTTTTTGGACTTTGTCAATGCAAATGCTGTGGAATAGCTAGTCAGCACATGCACAGAAGGCTCAAATGACTTAACATGGGAGAGTATTGTTACTGTTATGCAAGAAGCCCAAACTTTCCAGACAGACGATATACAAAAAAAGATTGAGATAAATTAGAGGAAAGGAAAATACTGTCAGAAGCTTCAAATAAAGGTTTGTGTTCATTAATACAACAGATTTATGAAAAACATTATATAGACCAAGAAACCTTGGGGTGTTTGGAAAAAGAAGCAACTGAGGAACTGCAAAAATATTAAAAACAAAATCTAGACTTTTGAAAGGTATAAAAAAGAAATATGGACATGGGAAAGAAAGAGAGATGTGATACAGTGCAGTATTTATACAAAGGAGAAAGCCAAATTAATCAACACAAAAAAGGCAGCCTCAAACATATTCAAAGAGAAATATAGGCAAAGGCATCCAAGTATGGAAAAATTCAAAGTAAAAAAATAAGATCACAAAGAGGGAATGTAGAAAGGAAGATTAATAAATTAGAAGTTAAAAAATAGAAGTTGAAGTTATGGAGTACTTGCAAAGTGAAGTATTTAGTGTAGAAAGTCTAACACAGGGTATATCACAGCATGGTAGAACAACAAGTCCCCAAAGTAAGGAGAAACAGAAGGGGCAAAAGACCTCTAAAGAAGAAATATGGACATAGGTTCATAGGTGAGTACTAGGCTAATGACCCTGGAGCCAACACAAGCCTAGCCCAAGAACATACCCAGACGTTCTGTTGACAGATGTAAGTTCCCTGTACCCCTATCGAGCAAGGCTGTTGAAATGATCCCCGGGGTGAATTTCCTGTTACCCATCCACTCATCAAGATTTTTCTTAGAGAGCCAGTGAGGTGCTCTGCTTGACATGAGTGGGGAGTTTATTCCAGAGTATGGGTAGTCTCTGGGTTAGGAACCTGTCCTTCCAGCAGGTTCTGTTTATTGTGGTGATGAAGTTGAAAGTCCTTGGACTGTGTGGTACGGAGGGATTGAGTCTTTTTCAGATGAAGCATGTCTAGTAACACTGGGTCCGACATGGCTTTGTATGCCAAGCAGAGATCGCCTCTGAGTAGGCGATATGAGACTGAGTATAGCTGTAATTTTTTGAGTCTGTCTGTGTAGGGTAAGTATTTGAGTCCTAGGATCCTCTTTGTGAGGAATTTCTGTGGCCTCTCCAGTTGTTGCAGGTGTCTAGTGAGGTACATGCTAAATGGGGCATTGTACTCTATAATGGGTCTAATGAGGGATGAGTAGAGAGAGATTATGACATCCTTCTTCCTGGATGAGAAACCCTTTGTAATGAGGTGTGCCACATAGAAGGACTTTCTCACTACAGTGGCCACATGGTTGTCGAAGGAGAGGTTACTATCCACTTCTGTCCCTAGATATCTTATCACATCTTGGAGTTGAGAGGGCTACTACTGTCAGTGTGGTAGCTCATGGGTAGCATGTTTTTCCCAAAGGGGATGACTATGCACTTTTTGGCTTTGAGCTTAAGACCATGGTTCCGGCACCAGTAGTTGGTGTCAGTGAGGCCTTTTTGTATGATGTCGATGTCAGCTTGAGAGTCAGTAATGGCTCCTAGTTTGCAGTTCTCTGCGAAATTAGTTAACAAGAGTCCTTTGGTTTTGGCCTGAACTTCAGAGAAGCATATACCAAACATGATAGGACCCAGGACTTATCCTTGTGGGACACCACTTTTGACTTACCGATAGTCTGATTTGGAGTCCGGTACTTTCACCATGTGGTTTGTCTGTGAGCCAGTTGGCTACCCATCTTTTGATGTAGGGGTTGATGCTCAGGTTGGTTAGTCTGTCAATGATCCCTGAGTGGGGGGATAGTGTCGAAGGCCTTGGCCAGATCGAGGTAGGCTGTATGGACTGCCTTGCCTTCACCAACTGCTCTGGTGACAGATTTGAAGAAGTCTATCACGTTGAGCAGACATAATCTGCCATTTACAAACCCAAACTATGAGGGATCCAGGGTTTGGAGGTTTCCTGTATCTTTATTTATGAGGTCCATAATGATTTGCTCCATGGCCTTACAGATCAGGCTTGTCAGGATGATGGTGCAGTAGTTTCCTGGGTCAGTAGTCGCTCCCCCTTTGTAGAGAGGAATGACTGTAGTGGTGTGCCATTGGAGGCAATAAAGCCTGAAGTGAGGCTGAGGTTAAACAAGGCACTCAGGTGAGCTGCCAGTTCCCTTTTTAATTTGTTTAGCACGCAGCCAGGTATATTATCAAGTCCCATGGAGGCTGTATTTTTGGCTTTGGACAGTTCTACCTGAGCAGCCGTGATATTAGGGATTTGGCATTCCTCTGGTATTAGGATGGACCATTTTGGGGGTGGGGGGTAAAGTTTGCACTAAACCTGTATGCCAAGATGTTGGCAATATCTGTTGGTTCAGTATAGATGGTGCCGTTGTACAGTAGCTCATAGCACCCCTGCATATTGTTATGCAGGTTCTTGACGTAACTAAATGCCTTGTGGTTATCTTTAGCATCTGTTGCAATTTTGTTTTCATAGCTAGCTTTGGAGGCTTTAGTAAGGGATCTCAGTTTTTTGCTGAGGCTTATAAGGGAATGTTTGCAGTCTTGGGACTTAGCCCTTTTCTGCAGCAGTTTTTTTTTCTTCTGTTGTAGAGTTTGTCCATGGCTGGGGACCACCAGATAGGCTTCCTCTTTTTTGAGGACATGACCTTGATTCTGTTAGCAATGGCCTGATCCATGCACTTGTGTAAATGTTCATACAGCACCTTGGTGTATGGGAAAGAAAAAGAGATTTAAAATGGTGCAGTGTTTATGCAAAGGAGAAAACAAAACTAATCAATACAAAAAGAGCAGCACCAAAGATGTTTGAAGAGAAATACAGGCAACGGTATCTAGACATGGGAAATTTTACAATACAAAAAATAAGAAAACCAAGAAACAGGAAAAGGAGAAAAAAGGATTAGTAATGGTGAAGTTAAAGAAATAGAAACTGAGGTTATGGATTATCTGCGAAGTGAAGGACTTAGTGTGGAAAATCTCACTCTGATGACATCACAGCAGGATAGAGCAATGGATCCCCAAATTAAGGAGAAACCAGTGTAGCAGGAAACATCTGATCACTTGCCACATGAAAATACTTTGGAGCCATCCATAGGAAACCAGTACAAACATTTAGTTGGAGTTTTGCAGCAAGGGACGGAGCAGGAAACTGTGGCAACTCTGACACGGTCAATGTTTAGTGACAGGCCAGTGAGTTCCCATATGAAAGATTAACGGATGATACAGGATGAAACTGAAGAGGATGTGGCACAGGAAGATGCTCCGGAACTTTGTGTAGAATGCTCACAGGGAAATGGAGAGCAATGAATGTGCCATCAGTTTAAAAGTAAATGATCTAAGAAAAGAGTTGCTTGATTTAATAGAGATGGACAGACATATTAAGGTCAAGGAAAAGAATACAGAAAGTCAATAAAACCCAAAAAGTTAGAAGTTAGAACGACCACAGTAATTAGGGACTGTCCATAGAGATTCATGCAATATAATGGAAGTAAACAGAATATATTACTGTGGAGGTAAATTAGTAACAGATAAACTCTTACCATAAAAACACAGGGTAATAAGGGAAAGGAAGGGGAGAAATCGAATGCCATCATGGAAGTATCAAATAGAGAAAACTATAAAGCAAAGACAAGAAGTGTCACTGTTAGAAGAGTACAGAAGAGGCAACAGATCAACAAAAATACTCAAAGATAGATGTGATAAAAGCAATGCTATCAGAACAGATCAGGATCTATTGTGCACTATCACATATAGTAAACTAAAAATCTCAGCACAGGCAGAAAAACTTAGAAGATATGCAGATAAATATAAAGGAAAGGTACAGAATAAGCAACTTATTGATGACCCAAATAAGTTTTAAAGAGAATTAGGAAACAAGAAAAAATGAATAGAAACATCACCAAGAAAAGAAGAAAATGGATACATTTTGGAGAAGTAGTTTGAAGATCCTGTGGAACATAACAAAGATGCTAAATGGATACAAGAAGTAGCAGAAAGAATTTGTGTCTTTCGGCTTTTCCCGGTTAGGGGTCACCACAGCGGAACTCCGGTCCGCTAATGATTGGCAGTTGATTTTTACATACCGGCTTAAAGGGAGAGTGTCAAGATTTTCTGCTACCGTCTTTGTTTTGGTTTAGCTGTCAGGTCATGTGATCCTAATATTTACATTCAAGCTGCTCTGACTCTTTGAGCTCAGGTTTCAGTACACTGGGGGATGGGTACATCTCACTTCCAGAAAGCCTAACAGTTTCCTGTGTGTGCTGCTTTTATTTACAGCCCATACTGACAGGGGAACTTCTCTTTGAAATGTAGAGAAGTAGTGCTTATAAGGCTTACTGTTGTTTTTTCATTGTATAATGTTTATACTTTCATTTGGCATGCACACACTGCTCTGTATCTTCTTCATTACTTTCAGCAGCTGTGGAAAAATGCATGGCTTTGCTCATGTCCTTCACCAAGTTAATCAAATGAATCCTTATTTTTTTAAATATAATAACATAGGTGCCACAATTCTCTGATACTGTCTTGCTGCACTATTTTACAAAATTGAACATTTCTTGCCTCTTTTACCAATACCTCACAGTGCTGTTATCACTATACAGACCCTAACTTTTTTTTCTTCGTTTTGCTTCTTCAATATCCATGCTCCTCACTTTATTAATAAAGGCATAACATTTCTACCTCACTTTCCCTCTCCTAAAAATCCCCTCCTCTCAACTCTGCACTATAAGATATGTGTACTAAGTACATGTGAATACACAAAAAATTAAGTAACTCTCGAGCAGAATCAGAGTGATCTGAAGCATATTTTGGTTAAGATCTGTAGTCTCATGTATATGGTCTCCTTAGTAATGTCTAATCTCTGTAATTAATATGCTACTATGTTTCATGTAGCATATGTACAATGTATGTACTAGCCATTATTGTATTTACTTCCTTGTATATGAAAACGATTAAGTTGACTGTGAACCTTTACTCCATGAGCATCCCCTGTATATGGGATTCCACCCAGTCATACTTTCACAGTCAACAAATGGCAAATACATGCATAAACACATACATACATAAGTAACTAGATAAATTACAGAATACCCTAGCTGTATGTGTTTTCTGCTAAAAGTAATAAATATACTGGTTTCATTTTATAATGGGGGGGGTGGTCTTTATGGACCATTACAAATATGTTGAGTATATGACGCAACATTTGGATACACCGGCATACAGACAGGTGTCATTAAATGAAATACATGGTGCTTACAAAAAAATTTATAGTACTCTTAACGATCTATTTTAGAAGGTTTCATTGATTTGGACACATTTAGATATTTAGAGATGGCGGCTCCAAAAATTCCCGCCTTTTTTGGCACACCTAAGCTACACAAACAATTAAATGCGCCCCCCTTTAGACCTATTGTCGACGGGAGAGGTTCTATTACCTATGCATGCGCTAAGTTTGTGGACAGTATTCTGAAGCCCCTCATAGACAGTGAGGCACACATTTGTAAGGACTCTTGGTCCTTCTTGAAGGACATCAGTAAACAACGTTACATCACTGATATAGTGTTTTTGACAATAGATGTCAAAGACTTATATACTGTCATACCCCAAGAGATAGGGCTAGCTTGGGTCAGGGAATTTATGTCAGCCAAAAATATTGAAGGGGATACTATTTACTTGGTTGAGACCCTTTTAGAGTTGGTATTAGTGAATATTTTTTTCACTTTTGAGAACAATTTCTATCTTCAAACATCAGGGGTGGCCATGGGTTCCCCTTGTGGTGGTTCTTTTGCAAATGCTGTAATGGCTCATTGGGAGGCTGAATCCTTATTTAAAGATGAGATATTTCGACAACATGTCACCTGGTACACTAGGTACCAGGATGACATTTTTTGCATTTGGAAAGGTGACAAAGAAATCATTCCTTCATTCATTGAGAGAATCACTAGTATGACAGATTTCCTTCAGTTTACTTATAATATAGCTGATACTGAAATTAACTACGTAGACATTCTTCTCATCAAGGATTCTATTAATAATAGATTCAAAAGTACTATTTATAGAAAACCCACGTACTGTAATTCTTTACTACATTTTTCCAGCAACCATCCATACCACCAAAAAAGATCTGTCATAAAAGGTCAGATTGTTAGGGCAGCACGGATGGTGATGGATGATTGTGATTTTCAGGTTGAATGTAGTAAATTAATGAATATGTTTATGTCTAGGGGTTATCCATCTAATTTGATCAATAGTATCATTTTAGAAGTTTCTCGCAAACGTGAAGAGGGTCACTTCTTCCCCCTCCTTTCTAGTAAGGACAACTACCAGCTTAGTGCTAATTTGGATAACTCCTCAATATTAGTAGAAACTTCCAGGACCACCACGTTTGACCGTAATAATTACTGTAGCAGTTTTTTGCACACTTTTTCTTTAGATTGCCATCAAATTAAGGAAATTATTAACAAAAACTGGGAAGTTATAAAACATGACAGGGGCTTATCCATCATTTTGGGTGAAAAGCCCAAAATAACTTATAGGAGGGGGGACAATTTAAAAACCATTTTGGAAAGAACGAAGAAAAAACATATTTCCAATCGTCAACATGGGATGTATAAATGTGGTGCATGTACCCAATGCAAGCACATTAAGGTCGGAACTCACTTTTCTATTAATGGTAAAGAATACAAGGTCAATAATCATTTTAATTGTGAAACAAAATCTGTGGTTTACGCAGCCCTGTGTAACCATTGCAAAGCTTTCTATATTGGAAAAACTGAGTGTAAGATCAAAACCAGGATATATGAACATATGTACGCTGTTGGCAAAAAGGACAAAAACAATGCCCTAGCTAAACATGGTTTAGAATACAGTGGGCATTCTTTTAGTTTTGTCATTTTGCAGCAAAGAACACCAGATACACGGGGGGGCCCATGGCAAGTTCGTCTAGAAATAGACGAACTTATGTGGCAGATTCGTACTAGAGCCCATTTATTAGCAGGTATTAATGATTCCCTTTCCATTAAATGTGTCCTTAAATGGCTAGCTTATAATAGATAAGTTAAATTTATTCTTATTTCCACAAAGTTAATCTACGTTTTAATCTGACAACAAACTATATGTATAACATATGCTAGTCTGTTATAGATTTTATTTTGTTATAAATAATTTTTTGTATGATCTATTATTTTTTCTGCATATAACGAAAAAAAAATTTTCGTGTACTTATTGTAAAGACTTAGTGCAGCTAGATATATGCATGCTGCCTAAGTCTACGCACACTTGCTCAACAAGTTTCATAGCAATTGTGGTTTTATTTAAACTAGTATCCACCTACCTGCATAGGTAAGCGTGACAGCTAATAAATGCTGTTTTATATCAAGGTACATTAGTGCACCTACAGTGGTCTATGTAAGGTATGAGGCAATATAGCGTCACCTTTACAATTAATTTTGTTTATACATGATGTATCAACGATTTTACAAATTGCGTGTTTATCGTATTTCACTGGAATTAAGGATGCACTTTGTTTTCAATGTGTGCTTGTAGCGTCCATCACGCTTTTTCTAAGTTTTAATTTTGGTACATTACACGTTTTTTGTTATTCATCTAGTATTTGATGTATATGTCAGATTACAAGATCTGAGCTTGTATCAAGCTTTTTTAGCACCTTGACAACAGGACTTGTGTTTTAACTGTGACTTACTAAGTTTCTTTAAGGTCTCCATGGTAATATTTAATTGAATAATGCACTTAATACCCATTGGTTTCAATAATATGCACATTTTATAAAATCTTGCTTTTTTTGGCATTCTGCTGTCTTGTCTGAAGAAGGCGGTACATTTGTCTAGCCGAAAGCGCTAACTTTATTTGGAGTTTATTAAATCAGATTTTAATATTTAGCTGTCTCTTATTGTGTTCCAGCTCGCTTTGCTTGTTTTAAAGAGTTTATTTGTTTCGCTCGTTTGTTAAGAAGTATCACTGTTAGAAGAGTATAGAAGAGGCAACAGATCAACAAAAATACTCAAAGATAGATGTGATAAAAGCAATGCTATCAGAACAGATCAGGATCTATTGTGCACTATCACATATAGTAAACTAAAAATCTCAGCACAGGCAGAAAAACTTAGAAGATATGCAGATAAATATAAAGGAAAGGTACAGAATAAGCAACTTATTGATGACCCAAATAAGTTTTAAAGAGAATTAGGAAACAAGAAAAAAAATGAATAGAAACATCACCAAGAAAAGAAGAAAATGGATACATTTTGGAGAAGTAGTTTGAAGATCCTGTGGAACATAACAAAGATGCTAAATGGATACAAGAAGTAGCAGAAAGAATTTATGTCTTTCGGCTTTTCCCGGTTAGGGGTCGCCACAGCAGAACTCCGGTCCGCTAATGATTGGCAGTTGATTTTTACGTACCGGCTTAAAGGGAGAGTGTCAAGATTTTCTGCTACCGTCTTTGTTTTGGTTTAGCTGTCAGGTCATGTGATCCTAATATTTACATTCAAGCTGCTCTGACTCTTTGAGCTCAGGTTTCAGTACACTGGGGGATGGGTACATCTCACTTCCAGAAAGCCTAACAGTTTCCTGTGTGTGCTGCTTTTATTTACAGCCCATACTGACAGGGGAACTTCTCTTTGAAATGTAGAGAAGTAGTGCTTATAAGGCTTACTGTTGTTTTTTCATTGTATAATGTTTATACTTTCATTTGGCATGCACACACTGCTCTGTATCTTCTTCATTACTTTCAGCAGCTGTGGAAAAATGCATGGCTTTGCTCATGTCCTTCACCAGGTTAATCAAATGAATCCTTATTTTTTTAAATATAATAACATAGGTGCCACAATTCTCTGATACTGTCTTGCTGCACTATTTTACAAAATTGAACATTTCTTGCCTCTTTTACCTATACCTCACAGTGCTGTTATCACTATACAGACCCTAACTTTTTTTTCTTCTTTTTGCTTCTTCCCTATCCATGCTCCTCACTTTATTAATAAAGGCATAACATTTCTACCTCACTTTCCCTCTCCTAAAAATCCCCTCCTCTCAACTCTGCACTATAAGATATGTGTACTAAGTACATGTGAATACACAAAAAATTAAGTAACTCTCGAGCAGAATCAGAGTGATCTGAATCATATTTTGGTTAAGATCTGTAGTCTCATGTATATGGTCTCCTTAGTAATGTCTAATCTCTGTAATTAATATGCTACTATGTTTCATGTAGCATATGTACAATGTATGTACTAGCCATTATTCTATTTACTTCCTTGTATATGAAAACGATTAAATTGACTCTGAACCTTTTCTCCCTGAGCATCCCCTGTATATGGGATTCCACCCAGTCATACTTTCACAGTCAACAAATGGCAAATACATGCATAAACACATACATACATAAGTAACTAGATAAATTACAGAATACCCTAGCTGTATGTGTTTTCTGCTAAAAGTAATAAATATACTGGTTTCATTTTATAATCCAGTCTAGAATGATGTTCACTTACAGATGTAACTGCTCATTGAGGTTCTTTTTCCATACATGTCCAGACTAGCACCCTGGTCATACTGCATATGTCAATTTGTTTGGTGCGAATCATTCCTGAAGTGACTGCTCAGTTGCATAGTTTTTGCCTATTTTTACTTAGATGTAAAACAGGCCAGTTAATTCCTATGTACATATTATTCATTTGAGAATGATTAGTCTTACTGTTGCAATGGCGTAAGGAAGGTAACACAACCAGAATGTCACAGACTTTTTAGGCAGCACAGTACAGAATTACAAGGCACACATATATGTCCCTTTCAGCTTGTTGCTGTGGTGGGTCCTACTGGTTTTAGTAATTCTCTAAAGGCCCAATTATGGTGATACCTCTCAGCCTAGTAGATGTTCTTCATCTCACATTGCTGCAGTCCTTACACTTGGGTAGTCCGCTGTCCTCGGTCGGCCCGAATATCAAAGTATAAGGCTGACGTCGGTCAAGGCGCATTAGACTGACATCAGGACGTCAGGGTACAAATGCGCATGACCGACGTCATATCCTCAGTCTTTTTTGCCGCATGGTCCGATGCAGAAGCAGCGTTGCAAGTGCCATTCGGCGTTCTGAAATTTTTCGAATTCGGAGTTTCAGACCGAGTCAAAGTTGGCTAAGTACCCCGTTGGGGAATATTTTAGTTTTTTCTTGCCTCAGTGGTTTACCGGATGTCAGAAAAAGTGAATAACTGTATTTCTTGTGGGAAACAGATACCGCATAGAGATTATCATACTTTGTGTATTCCTTGTTTGGGGCCTGAGCACGACGTTGTTGGGTGTCGCTTTTGTGCTAGGTTCAATAAGCGCACTATAAAGCGAAGGTTAGATTGTGCCAGGTTAGTCTTCGGGAAGCGGTGCAATTATAATATGCCGTCGGATGCTCCGGCGTCCGCTTCTTCGAAGAAGCGCAAAGACAAAGCTGCTAAGCCCAGACAGGAGGAGTCGTCCGTACCGGACGCCGGTTCTTTGGAGGTGTCGGTGGAACCGGGGGTTCCGCCGGAGGTTTCTCTGGAGTCCCAAGGGGAGACTTTGTTATTGCAGGATGTGGCCTCTCAGGAGGCAGGTCAGGCTGAAGGGGCTTCTCAGGTTACTGTACTCCCCTCCCTTCCTAGGGTGGTTAGGCCCTCTCCTTCTGTTTCCAAGGCTTCTCCCAGAGGCAGGCCAGGTTTAGCTTCTGTGGGTGTCACTCCTAGTTCTTCAGGGTCTGTGCCCAAGAAGCACATGCTCAAAATGGCAGAAGATTTAATTACTTTAATTAGAGGTTCTTTGCCCCCTCCTGATAAGAGGCCTAGGGTGGAACCAGAGTTGGGAAGTTTTGAGCAGGCTTCGGATGTTTGAGTCTTCGGCTGAAGACTTGCAGGAGTATTCTCCTTATTCAGATTCTGATGTGGATGATTCTACTCCTTCAGCTTCTCCTCCAGAGGATTTTTCTTTTTCAGAGACTCTTCATTCCATGAGGGAGCATTTTAAGTGGGAAGGTCAGGACTTCTCTGATTCCAGGAAAAGGCTTAGGGAATTTTTGTTTTTACCCCAGCATAGGCCTTTGGCTATACCTCCTGTTCTGGATGTTGTGGAAGATGTGTTTGCAGAGGCTTCTCTTAATCCTGATTCTGTGCCTCCTGCTCCTGTTAAACCGGATAGGTATTACAGGGTGCCTGAAGCTCATAAATATCTTTTAAGAGTCCTAGGGGACCCAGAAACTGTTAGTCAGGGGCCTAAGGGTGTCAAGGCTTCTGTTGTAAAAAATCCGGTTCCTCCAGATAAAGAGGCCAGGGCTTTGGATAGATGGGGAAAGAAAGTCTATACTTCTTCCACCTTAGCTATGAGGGCTTTGAATTGCCAGTTTCACATGTTGAAATACCAAAACTATCTACTTTCTCAATTGAAGTCTAAGGTAGATGCTCTGGCGGAAGGTATTGAGTGTAAAGAATTGCAGGATTTGGTGCATGTTTCTGAACAGGTGGGTAAGCATTCTTTGCAATGTGGTTTTGATGCTGTACAGGCCTCTTCTAGGGTGGCTGCCACTGGGTCAGTTCTCCGCAGGCACGCCTGGCTGAGGGATCAGAATTTATCTGACCATGTTAAGACAAGGATTTTAGATGCTCCTTTACAGTCTGATGTGTTGTTTTGGTCTCCTGTGGAGGCAGTCTTAAAGAAAATGGAAGACAAGGCTAAGTCTATGCAGACTGTTAAAGATTTTTTGCAGGTTCAGCCTCCGAAGTTTAGTAGGAATTGGCCTACCAAGGGGTGGACATATCCTTCTTATGATTCCCAGCCTAGGGGTAGATCTAGACGTGGTAGGGGCAGAGCTCAGGGCGCTTTCAGGCCTAGAACAGGGAGTTCTCCTGCACAGTCTTCGGGTGAGGGCAGGGGTCAGTCCTTTCGTAAACAGGCCCAATGACCTACCTTTTCAGCTGCCAGAGCCTTCTCGTCTGGCAGCACCTTTGGGAGGAAGGTTGGCACTTTTCAAGGAAAATTGGAGTTTAATTACCCAAGACAGATGGGTTTTGGATATCATACACAAAGGTTACAGGTTTTATTTCCATACCTTGCCTCCTTTCAAAGGCATGCCAGACGTTCCTCCTCAACAAAGAATAGAGGCTCACAAACAAATTTCTCTGCTACTTCAAATAGGGGCCATACAGCCGGTCCCTCTGCCAGAAGTGGGCCTAGGATTTTACTCTCGCCTGTTCCTAGTACCAAAGAAGGGGAACACGTGGAGACCAATTTTGGATTTATCTATCCTCAACACTTATCTGGACATTCCCAAGTTCAAAATGTTGACGTTACAACAGCTTTTACCTCTGCTGGGCAAAGATCACTGGATGGTAACTCTGGATCTCAAGGAGGCTTACCTTCATGTTCCTATCAGACTAAGTTGCAGGAAGTATCTGCGTTTTCGGGCTGGAACTTCTCATTATCAGTTCTCTGCATTGCCCTTTGGCTTATCTACTGCGCCCAGAGTGTTTACAAGAGTTCTGGCTCCAGTGATAGCTTTCTTCAGGCTAAAAGGAATACAGATTTATCCTTATTTGGACGATTGCCTGATTCTGGCTCAAGAAAGGGACGAACTTCTTCATCATCTGCAATATGTGATAGCAGTGCTAAGATGCCTGGGGTATTCTGTGAACGAAATAAAGTCCAGTCTAGTACCCTCTCAGGACATGTGCTTTCTGGGTGTAAGACTGAATACAGCATCCCAGATGGCCTTTTGACCCCGGACAAACAAAAGAATCTTTCCCTTTACTTCCATCAATTGTCTCATCAGTCCAGGCTGACTGCAAGGACAGTCCTTCAAGCCTTGGGGTTCATGGCATCTTGTATTCTGGTGCTTCCCAATGCCAAACTGCATATGAGGAAGCTACAATGGTATCTCAAAATGTATGGACACAGCACTGCCAAGATATGGACACTGTCATTCAGATAATACCTTGCATTCAAAAGGAATTTTTGTGGTGGGCTCAGGAATGTCACCTAAACAAGGGACTCTCTGTGACCCGACCAGAGGCGAGTCAGATTCTAACGACAGATGCCTCAGACAAAGCTTGGGAGCTCATCTAAATGGAAAGTGGATACAAGACACGTGGCCTGCCAGACTACAACATCTACATATCAACTTGAAGGAGATGTTAGCAGTCCAATTTGCATTAATAGCTTTCAAGGATTTACTTCTTCCAGGGCAGGTGTTGATTCTAACAGACAACACAACTGTCATGTGGTACATCAACAAGCAAGGGGAACACATTCTTATCCTCTCTGCAGGCAAGCAATGATTTTGTGGGAGACTGCTCTCAGTTTACAGCTACATCTTCAGGCAAGGTTTCTGCCGGGAGCACAGAACTCCTTAGCAGATGCGTTGAGCAGGCAATTATGGATCCCCACGAGTGGAAATTGGATCCTCATGTATTTCAGAAATTGACAGTGTCATGGGGAACTCCAGACATAGATCTGTTCGCTTCTCCACTAAATTACCAGCTGCCAAAGTTTTGCACAAAAGGTTTCATCCCACAGCCTGGAAAGTGGATGCTCTTTCTTTCAAGTGGAACAATCTTCATGTGTATGCCTTTCCACCTCTGCCTCTCCTCCCAAAGGTACTTCTAAAGGTCAGACAGGACAAGCCAAGGATGATCTTAATAGCTCCAGATTGGCCTCGACAGCACTGGTACCCATTACTGAGAAGTCTGTGCGAGAACCTCCATGGCCTTTGCCTTTGATTCCACACCTACTGTCTCAGGAGAACAGTCATTTACTCAATGTCAAACTTCACTCTCTTCACCTAACAGCCTGGCATATTCTGTTTTGAACTCTGGAAGGTCTCAACTTCCACAGCAAGTTTTGAATGTTATTTTGGAAGCCAGAAGGCCTAGTACAAGGAAAGTGTACGCAGATAAATGGAAGAGATTTTTATTTTGGAGTGCAGCAAAGGAATTTGATGTTTCTGAGCCTAATTTAAGTGTGGCTCTTCAATATCTTACTGAGTTACTGGACAAAGGTTTGTCCTTCTCTTCTATTAAGGTTCATGCTGCAGCAATTTCTGCTCACTATGACTGTGACCCACCATTGTTTTCTCATCCTTTGTTCAAGCAATTTCTTAGAGGGGCAAAGAATATAAGACCCCCACGTAGAGCTCCTACTCCTGCTTGGGACCTCAATTTTGTGTTGGAGAAACTCACTCTACAACCCTTTGAGCCTGCAGCTACTGCTGAGTTGAAATATTTATCATGGAAGACTGCTTTTTTGTTGGCCATTACCTCTGCAAGAAGGGTTTCTGAATTACAGGCCCTTATGGCAGTTGAGCCTTTCTTAATTTTCCATAAGGATAGGGTATCTTTGCGTACTAATCCTTCCTTTCTGCCTAAAGTGGTTTCTAGTGTGGCTTTAAACCAAACTATTCATTTGCCTACTTTTTATGCAAATCCCCAAAATAAAGGGGAAAAGATTTTGCACACTTTAGATGTACACAGGCAGTTGCGTTATTATTTGAGTAGGACTAAAGGGTTCAGGCAGTCTCAGCAGTTATTTGTTTCTTTTGCTTTGAGTTCTCAGGGCAAGCCTGTGTCAAAACAAACTATTTCTAAGTGGATTGGGTTTTGCATTGCTTTCTGTTATTCCCATCATGGTAAGGAGATTCCAGCTGGGATTAGGCCTCATTCCACTAGGGCTACTGCCACTTCAACAGCTTTTTAAGGGGTGGCAACTAAGGATATTTTGGAGGCAGCTACTTGGAGTTCAGTGCATACTTTCTCTAAGCATTATCACCTTCCACTTTACTCTAAATCTAGGGCTGGTTTTGCCACTGCTATTTTACAGGGCATTTTGGCAGCTCCTGCTGCTTTATAGTTTTGCCATCCTCCCTTACCTCTGCTTTGGGATTCTACCCAAGTGTAAGGACTGCAGCAATGTGAGATGAAGAACATAGTACAGTTTTGTACCTACCATAAATGTAGATGTTCGAAGATCCACATTGCTGCAGTCCAATTTACCCTCCCTCCTTCCCCTCTGTTTTTAGAGGTGGTTGTGTGGGGTGGGTTGTAAATATTGTATTTATTGTATATATTGTACATATTGTTAGTGCAGGGTGGTTGCTTGGTGGTTTTGACCTTTCTTTTAGGGTCTTCTGACATCTGGGGCAAGAAAAGACTGAGGATATGACGTCGGTCATGCGCATTTGTACCCTGACGTCCTGATGTCAGTCTAATGCGCCTTGACCGACGTCAGCCTTATACTTTGATATTCGGGCTGACCGAGGACAGCGGACTACCCAAGTGTAAGGACTGCAGCAATGTGGATCTTCGAACATCTACATTTATGGTAGGTACAAAACTGTACTTTTCAGAAATCTACATAAGCCTTACACTTTAGGTGTAACCACTCCCCCAAAATAAGGGCAGTTTTTCAATACTGCCCTTATGAATAGAAATGGTTGTCCGAAGGAACTAGCATGAAAATACAATCTATGTCATTATTTAGCATCTTCTGTCCTCATGGATTTACATGCAGAGCACATTTATGATGAATAGCTCAAAAATACGGGTCATCACTCTGGACTTTCTGGAAGACAAGGCCCTTGCCCTGTATTATGTCTCATACAGGCTTTTATAGGGGAGATCTATGTCTGGCCTACAGGGCATTGTCAGACCCCACTCTGATGAATCTCCTGCATCTCCACAAAATACGCACCACCAGAATTACATGTTCTAAACACTTAAAGCTTGCGTGATATAAATAGTACCTGCTGCAGAGATAGGTATGTATCCCAGAGACTACTCCATCTATGGATCAGGCTCCACATCCATGTGAAGCACAGTTCTTCCCTAACCCAATTCATGAGCAACTTGTAAAATTTATTTATTTATTTATTTATTTCCAGTTAGATTACCGTTGAAGTTGATTGCCCCCACAGAACCCATTTTAAGTGTAGGCCCGGGGGGGAAAGCTCCATGAAACACATTACAGTAAAGATAGCAGTCTAATAAAATTAACAGTAGATATCAAATAATACAAAGTGTGAGCACTATTGCCCACAGTGTAAAAATATTGTGCAGACAAATTTTAACTAATTCACACAGTAAAAGTGAAACGCTGTTTACAAGATTTACAGAGTGTGAGAAAATTGCATGGGAAACCACAAATTCATCCCTCATTTGGCACCTATGTCTGTAATGGACACAGGTAACCTGTAAATGGTTCATCTCCCAGGCCCATGCTTACACTTATCAAGGTTAACAGAACTTGTCAGAGATTTGGGATGCATGGCAAAGTTTAAAAAGGCACTTGTGGTCGTTACTGTAGTAAACACCTATGAACCTATGAACAATGGTCATTTGCTAGCTATGATTATTCGAGATGTCCTTTCTAGAGTACTACATGAAGTATTAGTCAAGATGTAGAAGGAATAGTTCTGAATGATACCAAAAAAAATGTTACATTATAAGCATGCAACATCCAAGCTGCACGAACCAAAAGCAGAGGAGAGTGTTGCGAATTACATAGGGTGCCGGATTAACAAGTGCAAGGCACAGTGTATTGTTTAAGTGCACCCTAAGTGCATATCAGCCAAAAGACTATTGTGGTGCAGTGTGTAGATTTCCACACCGGTCAACATGTTGTGCATGACACATGAGCATGTGCACAAACACTGCTGGTGCAGTATGTCTGTAACACCATCATAGGTACTGTAAAAAAAAAAAAAAAAAAAAAAAAAAGAGTCATCCGTAGGCATATCATAACAAATGGCTCCCCCATCACCACCACCACCAGTACCTACTATCCATATCTGTTACCAAGCAACAGACTTGAAATAGCCTATGTATGTGTCACAAACATTCCACTAAAGCTAAAAGTCAACAAACGAACCCTTTCATAGAGTAAATAAACACATCTGTAACTCCATAAACCTACCCTTTCATGGAGTAAAGGAACACATCTATACAAAAGTACATTATGTACTTATAATATATGAGGTATCTGCTTCCATACCCTCTACCTGGCATACTGGGACTTCCTCATCTCGGTATTTTCACTACTACTTATTATAACAGTCCCCCGGATTCAGCAAGCCCTGCAAGGTGTGCAGGACTAGTGCTGGAGCACCATCAGGCAATATGTCTGCTGTGCGATCCAGAAATAAGCTGTAGTCACGTGCATGACTGCTCCTGCACTAGTCCTGCATGGACTCACCCCCTGTATGCACATCACCCAATTTTCAGGTGAAATCCATGCACATGAGGTGATTTTGTGATCAAGGAAGTTGTAAGCTGGCCGTGCAACAATAGTGGAATCTGCATACATGTACTTGGCCACTAACCGAGTATATTTCGAAAAATACAAAACTGAGCCACGATAGCCTCAAATAAAGGGTGTATATTATGTAGAAAGCATGCCAATTGCCAAATATATGGCCATTGGCATGGAAAACAGTTACAAAAATGAAAAAAT
This sequence comes from Protopterus annectens, assembly GCF_019279795.1. Lineage (NCBI taxonomy): Eukaryota > Metazoa > Chordata > Ceratodontiformes > Protopteridae > Protopterus > Protopterus annectens. The sequence continues at coordinate 178,729,813 of NC_056748.1, forward strand.
TAACTTTTAATTTTTTTAGCCGATCTTGGCCGTTAAGTATAGGGCAGCGGCGCGCAAACATGATTGGGTGAAAATTAACATAAACAAACTAAAATAAGCATTCTAACCAAAATCTCTATTTTGCCATTATACTCAATGGCAGGCAGAAGACAACATGGCCAGTGAATAGTGGTTGCTAAGGGGGGAGGCTCAATGAGGGACCTGTAACTATGCATCAGCAGCCTGTCCTATGCAAAAGAGTGGAATGATACTGAATCCGTGATTTCCCGTGCATGTATTTCAGCACCCAAAAGTGTAAGAGCAGGAATAGCTTGGTCCAAACCTAGAAGTTAGCTGACATCATAGAGGGGTGTGTCAGGCATACTGTAATCAGATTGGAGCTCTGTGGCTCGCACTTGCCCTTAGCTTAGCAGAGCTAAGCAAGGTGGTGTGTCTCAGGTTGCCAAGCACTCTTTACATTGCCTAAGCAGGTGTGCACAACATGCACTGGGTGTAAAGGTGAAAAAAAAAGTAAACCAGCAAATAGCAGCTCTGTGCATATCTGAGCACTGTGTTTACGTGGTGCACCCCCAGTCTTACACATGAAGGCAATGGCAAGGGAAAACCGCAGTCGGAAGGTTATCAGGGAGAACTAGCATAGCTGGCAGGTGAAATGTATCATAATCAGCCAATTACACAGACAGCAGCCCAGCCCACAACACTACTTTAAACTAGGCAAACACCTTTTCCTCTGGTTTTCCCACATACTCTATACCATCGGTGTATACAAGCGGGGGAATTTTAAAAAACAAAAACAACAAAATGATAGGGGCTACAATAGCTATCATACAACTACAACTGGAAGAGGCTGAGGTTGGTGAGGATGGCAATGATGTTGACCAGCCCACAGTGAGGAGATGGATAAGTCTCTACAGACCCAGGGTAACCTACCAGTGTCTACATGAGCTAGAGATAGTGGAGCGTTATAGGGTGGACAGGGACCTCATACAGCAAAGTGTTGAGCTGTGCCGTCCATGCCTCATACACACAACTAACAGAGGGGAACCCATCCCATTGGATACCAAGGTATGTGTAGGCCTAAGAATGCTAGCTACAGGAACCTTCCAAAGGACAACTGGGGATATAATGTGCATCTGACAGGCATCAATATCCAGCGTACTCCACCAGTTCACTGATGCCATGTCAGCACATGCTGGTGAGCATGTATATTTGCCCAACACCCATGAGGTGTTGGCCAGCAATATACATCTCTTCCAACAAATAGCAGAATATCCTGAGGTAGTGGTTGCTATACACTGCAAATACATATGCATCAAAGCACCAACCAGTGAGTGAGGTAGGGTCTACATCAACCACAAGGGCTTCACCTCCATCAACTGCCAGGATATGTGCGATACCCAGGGCATAATAATAAATGTGTGTGCTGGCTGCCCTGGAAGCTATCACGATTCCCACATCTGGCATCTGATGCAGCTGTACCAGGGATTTTCCAAAGGGGACATCTCTTACGGTCACCTAGTGGGGGATGCTAGTTATGCACTGGATCCGTGGCTGATGACACCCATCAGAAATGCACACACACCCATGCAAGAACTCCATAATGAGGCACACACACTGACCATAATTATAATAGAGCGTGTGTTTGCGATGCTCAAGTCATGGTTCCGTTGCCTGTATACATCCGGTGGAGTCTTGTAGTAATCACCTACATGTACTCAAATTGTCATGCTGCACAATATTATCCTGTGGAAACAGCTTCAGCAGAAACAGCACGGGGCAGGGTCACACAGCCCCCCACCATTGCCAAGGCCTGCACAGCCACAGAGTGACTTGGAGGAGGAACAACATGAGCCTGCCCCAGTAGGAAGAATGAGGTGTGCTCGCTATGCCCTGGTATTTGGCAAAGAGGCAACCGATAGCACATACACTCACACATGAGGCACCCAGGGAATGACACTTTTCTCTGACGTACAGATACAGTAAAAGGGATGCCAAACATGACACTACCTGTGCCCAACCACGTTTAGGGAGTGTACTATGTGCATCCAACATAGGCAGCCCTCAAGCACCATCATCCTCAATACTGGCACACCCCCAAGGTAAGTCACTCACTTTACCAATTGCCAAATGGAGTAGTATGTGTTGTTACCTGTATCTATGGTATTGATGTGAGCATGAAGGAAATCTGGTGGCTGAATGGCATGCCAGCAGATATTAGACACCTATAGTGGCAGAATGAGATCTGTAACAAATACTGGTGTCACCATAGTAGCCAGTTCTACACATGATGACAAAACCCACTGTAGGAAATGTGCTGGTCCACATCTGTGTCCATATGACACACTCATGCTAGTCAGGGAGGTTCACATACCCAACAACATTCTCAGCCAGCAGGACATGTGTAGATAAACACAATCAAAGGCTGTGCTAATGCCTCTGAATGATGCTTATAGGTAACCTCCCCCCCCCCAGGCCTACACAGACAGACTACATCAGGTCAGGTAGTTGGATATTAGTTCTAAAGGGAAGTTAGAAACTAATATGTAAGTCAGTCAAACCTAAGACCTGTAGTACACTCATATGCTTCTAGTCAGCATGATAGGTTGGAAAATAGAATGAAATAGAGTAACGTACATACCAGTAGAGTCGCACCAAATATGTACAAGTGTCATTTGTGCCCCCCCCCCCCAATCCTGTGTAGATGTAGAAACAGTCAGGTGTGCCCCACCCATATCCTATGTAGACGTGTGGTAACAGTCATGTACGCCCACACCATCCTATGCAGACATGTAGTAACAGTCAGGTGTGCCCACCCAATCCTATGTAGAAATGTAGTAACAGTCAGCTGTGAACCCCCCCACTCACATCCAGCACTGTAGAAACACGTGTGCCTCACCCAATCCTATGTATACATGTAGTAACATTCAGGTGTGCCTCCCAATCCTATGTAGAAATGTAGTAACAGTCATGTGTGCCCCACCCCACTCACTTGTAGCAATATAGAAAGATTTTGGTGTGCCCCCCCATATCCTATGTAGAGATCTAGTAACATTCAGGTGTGCCCCCTAAACACTATGTAGACATGTATTAATAGTCCGGTGTGCCCCCCAATCCTGTGTAGTAATGTAGAAACAGGTGTGCCCCCCCATACCTATGTAGACATGTAGTAACAGGTGTGCTCCCCCATCATATGTAGAAATGTAGTAACAGTCAGATGTTCCCCCCCCTCTCCTGTGTAGCAATGTAGAAACAGTCATATGTACACATGTAGTAACAGTCAGGTGTGCCCCTCAATCCTATGTAGAAATGTAGTAACAGTCAGGAGTGCCCCCACAATCCTGTGTAGCACTGTAGAAACAGTTGGGTGTACCCCCAATACCTATGTAGACATGTAGTAACAGTCAAGAGCCCCCCCCCCACCACAATCTTATGCAGAAAAGTAGAAATGGTCTGGTGTGCCCCCCATTGCGATGTACACATGTATTTGCAACAATCTGGTGTGCCCCCCACTCCTATGTAGAAATGTAGTAACAGTCAGGTGAGACCCCAATCCTAGGTAGAAATGCAGTACCATGTATGTGTAGGTATAACACCAGTGGAGCACAGATGTCCAGAGGTGGCCAAGGTAGCAGTTTAGATTGTAGCATTTGTACAATATGCAGGTATGTGTATGTTAGGTTGGTGTGTGTTTCATATTGTGTGACAGTGGTCACTATGTATGCATGTTGAGGTTTTATCTGGTGGCCATTGCCCACTACTGGCGATGACAGGGCCATGTCCTCACAACTACAGTGCACCAGACAATCCCCACCAGTATAACACTTGCTATGAGTAAGCCATTGTAAATGTATGGTGGTAATATGTGTCACCATCTCAAAAATGGACATGGCATGGCTGTTGGCTGAGATATACAAGCAGTACACAGGGAAATGTACCCCAGACATAATGTATATAATTTGTAACTGTAAAATGGACACACCCTTGGAATTGTACATACAGGTATGCATCACATTATCGGGACCTGTAGTAGGGAATAGCAGTGTCTTCTGGCCAAACACTTGTAGATCACAAAGGTAATAGGACTGATGTAGTGGGGAACAGCTGATATGCCTGCACATGCCACCATAACTGGAATGCCCTATGCATATCTGTGAGTCAGATGCAAGTAGTGTACATAGCACACATGCACCCAGCTCACCCAAACACCAACCACAGGTACCTCTCTGGGTGTATACCTGCATGTTGGCAATGCGCATATGACCCCCACCTGTGTATGGCAATAGCGAAAGAAGGCAGCATGCAGTGCAGGTGTCCCACCCAGGTGTGTCACTAGCTGTAGGTATCACCCTGCCAGCATCCACACCACCTGATCAATACTGAAAGCAAGTATTGACATGAACACCTAGCACACCTACTCTGTCACCCAAGGGGAATATACTGTATGGCAGTCTGGGACTGTAGGACTGACAGAATGCAAAGGCTTGCTACAGCTAGCCTGCATCACCACCAAATGGCCTACAGGCCCCTGTCAAAAGGCCTCTGCCTCGCACGTACTGCCAATGCATGTTATGTCATGGCCACCCAAAGAACAACATAACACACTACACATAAGCCATATGCAAGGCCATGTGGACAAATCACAGTAACATGTCCACTCCATGAACTGTGGACCAACACCTAAATATAGCTGTGATGATGTGATAACCTTAAGGAAAGTATCACAGAATGTATGCATAATGTATTGAAGAGGATAGAATAATAGAGGGGTTGTGGGAGCATGGGCAGCATGGAATGTGGCAGGTCCCACACACAGCTGTATGCACATATTAACCCTGGCTGCAAACACCTAAATGGGTGGCTCCAAACCTGCCCATACACCACAATAGGGGTAATGTCGTGACTTATGACTCCTGCCTTTGGGTAACCTGTGTTAATCTGTACAGCTATGAGGTATTGCCACAGCAAGATAAGGCCACAGTATCATGGTGATGGATGTACAGGTATGGGATCCTCTGCCAGCACTGTACCAAGTATCTAAACTGCATACACAGACCCGGCAGCAAGTGTCTGCAGCTCCCCCTCCAGAATATATAACTTTCCATGAATATCTAGGTATTTGCCCACAATACCAGACACAGCTGCATTTACCCTTGTTCCCCAGGGCATCACTGTGAGCAAGAATGTCCACCTGACAGTACTTGAGGACATAAAACATCACAGTGTATAAGACTACACATATCTGACTATCTCTGCTAACACCAGTACGATGTAGCAGAAGCAGCACAGACACAATCACCTACAGTACACACTATCACTTGCACAGTTTGACCCCATATTGCCAAATCATCTACAGATACCCTGCAGAAACAGGTAGCTACCTGTAGTTGTACAAGATAAAGGTCTGCACTGCAGTATAAACTATGTGGATTGATGGCTATCAGTATGCACACCTTCCTAAGCTTTGTCATGTCTACACATGCTGTGAACATCTGAACTCTCAACCTCTTCAACTTATAATACTTACCAAGTTATAAATAAAACAAGAGCTATGGCTTGAAACGAGGGGAAATGTGCATGAATTGGTCACAGAAAGCGATAATGAATGCCATTACGTATCATGCATTACCTTGAATTTTCTGAAAGGTCTGAATTATGAAAAGCAAATCGCTGTCATTCCTTGCTAACTTCCGCACTAATTGAATTGGCAGAAATTTCCCGGAACACCACAATAGTATGACATTGAATCACAGTTATGAAAATGAAATCCTGACCTTCTCTGCAAATCTATACACTTTTTATAGGTATGTCAAGTACACTCGATTGTCCTGCAATGTATACTGCACTCTTTTCCAATTCATCCATTTACTCATAAATTCAGCACTCTGAGGCTAGCAAACACTAACTTATATGTATTACTTACTTGTGACGAGGAGATGCAGTTCTCTGGAGTCATTCTGCAGCACACACTCTCGATGACAGTCGGCATGCATTTACAGCGGTTGCATACACACCAGTCTGGAGCATCCAGACTATGTTGATGTTGTGAAACTTCGGGACCATGTAGGAATCCACTGTCAAGGACTTCAAGAAGAATGTCTGGATTCCGCTCAGCAATTCTTACACATATGTTTCGCAGGTCCTCACTGCCTAAAGCACGAATTCGGTCCTTAAAATGGTAAATATATTCTTGTTACTGACAAATGTAGCAACTAATGTCTAACTATGTACATGATCATAATAGACATACAGGTACAATATATTCAATGCAATTTCAATCAAATACACCAACATAGTTGTATCTGCATAACATGTCATAAACAAAATAGTTCAAAAACTAGTCCAATGCCTGAAGGCTGGCAATGGGCCCATTAAAACAAAGGACTTGCCTGTGTTACTGAGAAAACCAACCAGGCATGCTGGGGTCCTCCACAATGTAAACCTCCTTACTTCCATGTAACAGACATATCGGCAAGCTAGACTGCCCTGAGGTAATTGTAGAAATGCTACATTAATGGTTATTCTTACCATTATTAGGTAAGTGTAAAGTTTTGACTTGTGATGCAGAGTCATTGCCATGCCTAATGCTTCAAAGTAAAATTACAGCAGCAGATGTCAAAGGAAAGGTACTTACGCAGTTATAGAAAATAAATATTTTAAAGTATATAAAAATACAGACAAATGTTTATGTGGTTTACATTATTTCTTTTCCAAAATTTTATTACTGCATATCTTCTGTCATGTAACATGTAACTACAGCTATGAGCAGTTATTTACACAAAGAAGTGCTGAGCTTACTTCCAAAGTCCCTTGTGTCTCACATCTACTTGCTGCTGGGGTACACATTTGTCTGTGTTCTGGCATACGTTGTTGGCGTCTACTTTGTCCTGCACCTGTGGAAACCCTTGTTGCAGTCCTTTGTTCATTAGCTGAAACAGACCTTTGGCACTTTGTACCTGCCAATGTCTTACCCTTCATGGTTTTCTGTTGAGGAGTCAGATGAAACAAGTATATGGTTAAAATTTGTCAATACCTTAAGTGTCATTGTTACAATAGTTGACAACACAGATTTCTTGTTCCATGTAGGCCATTTTTATACAGCATTAGCACCATTACACAGCCTATCTGTTTTGTGACAATGTTTCCCTGTCTGTGCCTCTTCCGTTTCAGAGTATTTCAATCACTGGTTGATGCAGTACAGCAAACATAGGAACCGTGAGGCTTTTATATGCCATCATCCATCACATTAACCCAATTACAATCTACATACAACCAGCTTATGATGCCTTGCAGCATTGCTACTTCCTCCTGTAAGGATGTGCCATATGCTGCCAAAGGATGTTGACCACTAGTCCAGAATATCCGCCTAGTCATGACATACAAAACACACTATGCAGCCTGTAAAAATGATGACATTATACAGGCAAATCACTTCACATGGGACAGGTGAACAATAACGTGCAGCCTATTCATGTGAAAAAAAAATCAATCTACTCATCTCCTCCTGTAAAAGCTCGATGGTCCTACCTGATTGGGGTGAGGATTACGTCACCAAAAAAAAGTCAGGTTACATGGTGTTAATCATGGTTTAAATATACTGCGATCAGTATTATTTACAAGATGACAAGAGAATAGAAAGTCACATTTGGATAAATGAGGTTGCATGCTGTGAAGGTGCACACACAGCCCGGCGCATAGAGGAGTTACTCATGAGTAAGGTGTGAGCTACTCCTGAGCAGCTTGGGAGATTTCTGTTCTAGGAGTCACACCCAAAACAGAGAAACTTGAATGAGATGCACATAATGCTAATGCTGCTGGAAACAGCAAGTCTATTACATGCAGTTGTGATCGACAAAAATCGAGTCAAGTCCATCTGGTGCATCTTTATGCCTAGGATTACTTATTTGCATACAGACAACACAAGACAAAGTTGAGTGAGGAAGAAATAAGCACCATGCTTGGGCGGGCAACATCAGTATGACTGTACTGGGAATGACTGATATTTACAAACAAGAATGATGGCTCAGATTCTATCTGTTAGTTTATTAGCTGGGTGTGACGCACACAAAACAGGTACAGGTGTGCTACATAGACTCATACAGAAAATGGTAACTGATTTTGAATAAAGCCAGTCCAAGAATCCTGGAATTCGTTTGTAGCAGCCTACTGTCTGAACATAGAGGTAGCAACACATAACAGAATGAATGTGTATCCATTAATGTTTGCTAGTGGAGGAGACTGGAGAAGATATTTTGCCCTAGAAGAACTGTCGCCCCATTTCTGCCTTTCTTACAGTACCCCACTTAGAGTTACTGACCTGTTCAAAAGCTATGTAAGTATCTGTTGAAGTTATACACTATACAAACTGCCTGTACACACTTACTCAGTCTCTTGTTTATATTTTATTTATTTATTTATTTTATTTTACATTTGTTGACCGGGCTAGTCCAACTGGATATATGTCCATTTTCAGTAGAGGCCCGGGGAAAAAAGCTCCATAAGTTGTACAAATTCACAAAAGGCATAAAAAATGTTACATGAGAAACATAGCAATTTAAACAGATGATTTAAAAAGATAAAATAAAATAATAAAAATTTTTTTTTTTTTTTTTTTTGAGTGAGCATTAGTCTGGATTAGTACAGACTAGTTTATATCATGTATACCATGACTGTTTACTCTGCTGTTTGAATCAGTAATCATGTCCTCATTGTACATTATCTTCTGTTAACTGCTGTAACATCCTCAAAGTAAAATAAGTACTGTGGCCAGTTGTAGCAAAAGCAAATTTGGAATATTGTCTTGCAGCCTTTATCCCTGCATCTCCACTGAGAAGAGTTTAAAGTCAGAAGCCGTCTATCCGTGCTTTACAGATTTAAAAACACTGAATTGTGAAAATATGTACTACGGCTAATTACATAGCTACTCATCCATATTTACACAATTCAGTGTTTTTAAATCTGTCCATAGCTACTTGTAATCCGCGGTGGTGCAGCGCTCACAGCAAGAACTTCTCCTGTTCGATTCTCAGCTAGTGTACGGGGAGTGCCTTCTGTGTGGAGTCCGCATGTCCTCACTGTGGGTCGAGTGGCGTTCTGAAATGCATGCATGAATGGGCGTGCCTTCGTTGAAGGTTGGGCATCTAGCTCGCTACTCGGCACCATGAAAATCGAGTGACAATCATTAGCAGACCGGAGTTCCGCTGTGGAGACCCCTAACTGGGAAAAGCCAAAAGACAACAACTGATGCATAGCTACTCCATCCTGAGACTTATTGTGTGCCCATATCTGTTGTGGCACTCAACTCCAACTTGCCTGTAAAATTATTAACCTTAGGTGTTAGTAAGTACCTGTAGCACAGACTTTACAATACTATGTTCCTACAGTTTCTATAACAGTAGGCAGGCCATCATTGTGAGAGATCATTTCCAGTTTCCCCACATTTACAAGACTAAAAAATCTAACTCTGAAACAGTATACTGAGAGAAATGTATCACTGATGTGACAGAATATATACGTGTTATGTTTTAAAGTGCCTGATGTCTTCCGATGAACCGCTGACTTGCACATGTGACATTATTTTGCCACTTAATGGTTTTACGACCAGAGTTAGTATTTCCCAACCATTGAGGTCCATCACACTTGTCACAGTGTTACTTGCGTGTTACTTGCATGCCACCAACTTCTTTGGACCCAAAACAAGAAATAAGATATAAAGAAACCATGAATGTCTTAGCGACACATTCTTATTGATTCACTGACTCCATGATACCCACAGAGTGAGACTATAAGAATGCTGGTGTGATGGTAAATGTTTACCTCCAGTATCAGCCTATGGTCAGAACACTCACCCTGCCTATGTGTGAACTGAGACATTTAGACTCCATAGAAAAAGTAGGTGTACAACAACCTTGTTGGGCACTCCCATGCTGTTAGGTACCACATTCTGACAGTGGAAATGCCTGTGCGTTTGTATGAAGGAAAACCTTTGTAGAAAACCATTGGCTGAACCCTCTGCATAATTCCACTTGATCATGACTGAAGAGGAATCATGCTATGTTTCTGATGACCTCATTGTGGAGTAGGCAGAGAAAACCAACAAGCTGACATCAATATTACCTGCCGAAATCCAACCATCCATCAACACGTATAAGTTACACTATCATTCCTACAGCAAGATAGTTTACATTGATATTTGAACATTCTGAAATTGAAGAGCAGATTAGATTAAGACTACAGGCCGTACTGACAAAACAGTGACAAACAGACAGACAGATAAGTAACTTTCCCTTGAATGGTCCAACTGCACTTCACCCTCCTTCATTGGAGCATGTTGACAATTCCACCTTTGTGCCTATTTAGGCCACTTGTCACTGACAAATCATGTCTCCTTATCACCAAGTGCTTTCCATCATTTCAGACGTGAGACATGCTCCTCAATCAGAAGGTTGGTATCTGGTGGTGGGAACAGTGCTATTGTGGAATGTATGCGTCTTGGGTCATCTTCTCTCAATATGGAGCGTGCTACGACACTGCTAGTGCTGGTCATTCTGTGAATCAATATCTTTTTTAGATCACGAAAATAGCTGTAGTCTTTCTTAACTTTACAACGAGTTATGGTCCACCGTGAGCTTTTCTTATTGAACTTACGAGAATACCTGAAAAAAGGAAAATACAAAATGAGGGTTACATTTTGGAATCACATTGCCCGCTTTTCGTTCGAGCATGGTAGCAGCACTATACTGGGCCTGAACAAAACTGGGCTTATGCACACAGTTAACTGCTGCGTGTATGGCAATTATCCTATCTGTTTAAATACTATTTTTGCTTTAGTAATTACATCACTGACAGTTGAGCCTGGCACGATATTTGTTCTTGAGCCAGACTCTCATGAGTGTCTAAGCTGCCATATCCAAATGTAGCAGAGAGTGAAACAAAAAACATTGCCAGACTACTTTAAACTGTTACACACAGTAGGTATTCCACAACCAGAATATTGCTTGATACAGTACGTATTACTGACCACTACTAACTATTTACAATTAATTGTCCAACAGTAATAGACTGATAAAATAGGCAGTACTTACACCACATTACCATGCTGATTGCTCATGTATGGCCTTCCAACATGAATATTGTGATCAATTGCTGCAAGGTAATTTCTGGCCCGAAATACTGGGAATGTGTAGGAGTTCCTTTTAGAAGCATACATTAATATGTGCTGATGAAATTGTTCCAGTTCAGCTGTATGCCTGAAATTGAAACAGATTATATGTGTGACTATTATTAATGTATAACTTGTACATCCCATTTTGTGATAGTTGTGACCATTGGCATTGGACAGTGCTGATCCTAATGTTTTCTGTCAATAATACAACTATTACTGTAATAGTCATCAGCTGACTTGGATCAGATCTACTTGGGCCATTCCCACAAATGGCAATGGGCAATAGATAAAGACATACATTTCAGAATCCCATTTGGAAATTAAATGCATTAATGAAGGTCACAAAGGGAAGCACATAGTGTCAAAACAATGACATAATTGTCTTTGTATTTATGTATGAACCAGTAATCAGTTAGCTTCATCCATACGACAAAAATGTATTAAACTACATACATATACAACTGAAATATTAAGTGAACGGTATTGACACACAAGCTTTCACAGATGCTGACAATTTCTGTCCAAATACTTTTACACAGGCAAGGAATGTTCTCTACCTGTAGCTCAAGTAGTAGTGGACGTTTTTGAATAATTTGTCGTCATAAACAATTTTTTCCAATGCTTTATGTGCAGGACTGTCTGGCTCTATCCATGGAATAGTTCGCTCTTGGCTAAGTTGTTCGTGCTCATAGTTACAGACTGCATCTTCTCGGCCATCTTGTGTGTTCCACTCATGCTCATCAATTACATGATGTAAAATGCCACTCCATCTCATCTGCCGTGAGAAAGGACAAGTGCAATAGTCATCAAATTGCAGAAACTATTGATACAAACATGACTGGTATGCAATACACAGCAAAGGCATGTGTAGATCAGATTTACCATAAATTGGTCCACAGTCTCAGATTGTTGACAGCAGTACCAGAAATGGTTCGTTATTTCCTTGCACCACTTTCGTAAAACTCTGCATCCACGTCGTTTACCAGCCTGGAAAAAATTAAAAAAGGTGTAGTATGGCTGAAAGAACTACAGTAGAAAACACATATAATGGGGGTGTCACTTAGTACTGGCATCCTTGGTTGCATTATACCTGTGTAATTCTTTTCCCTAGATTTTTGGCTCCATGCCATACGTCAAACGAATGCTTTATTGTGGAGAACTGAGTCCCTGTGTGAGTAGAAGCATGAATCATTGTGATGGTCAACATCAGCAGTGCCACTGTCTCTATGTTACATGTGCCTTTAAAAGCATAAGTTAAGTAAACCTGGTAAGGCACTTGTCTGAGGAGCCCTTGTCCACCCACAGTCCACGGTGGCAAAAGCAAGATACGTTATGTAAATACTGATGAACTACCCATTTATAACACCACAGATATGACTGTAATGCCAAATAAGTACTTACAAGCATATGTACAAAAGGATTAAGAAAGTTAAGTCTAAAATAAACATGCTGATTGCTAGCCGTGTCAGTCAAGCCGTTTAAGTAGTCATGCACTGTAGTGCACTCTACAAGAATTTGGATAGAGTGGCCACACAATGCTTATGCAAATCTGAGCTAATAATCGGTCATGCTAATTTATGCATGGAAAGTAAATACTAAATAGGTGTACATGAAATAACTGTCTATCACACAATTTTCTTACATTTGGCAAACTCCACACCATGCAGTTGACATTGACTACAATAGGTAGAGCAGGCACATGTGAAAGATGCATCACAAGTCAAGACAGTAAAGTTTACACTATCTTAGGATGCTTACGCATTATTTTAGCAATTTGTAGGTGTGCATCGGTAACCACTTCCTCCACATGAACTTCATGCTGCAAAAGGATTTTCATGCATCTCTCAAAGGCGAATTTTTCCATTACAGTTGAATTTAATTCCGTTTCACGCTTGTCTATGACTTGTACAAGTATAATTTCTTTGGTGGCAACATCCATGCATGTATACGTGCAGTACTGGGCCGAATGCCCTGGGCTGTCCATACGAACATCACCTAGATGAATAAGAATACAAAAGCCATTAGTTCCGAAAGAAGTGAGCAAAAGTGCATGTCATGCATATAGATTACAGTAATGACTGTTACCCATGATCGTCACTGTTGTATTTCTACGTGCTGAAAGCATCTTGCCAACCATGTCCTGCCAGTACTCCTCAATAACTGGTACTATGTAAAGTCTTTGATAACGGAAGAAAGATGACCGACTCATAATTGGTAAACCAAGGCAACTTGCAAGTAGTGAGACTTGGCATAGTTATTTCCCGATAGACAGGTTGCCGTAGCCAGCATCAGATCTCTAGCATTTAATCCATTTTTGAGTTGTGGCTGGCTGCTCCATCGGTACACAGCATGTCCTCCGGAGCACTTCTACCAAATTAAAAGATATTGGCACATCATCAGCAAACCATAAGCTACCATTAGTTTTATGTCAGTTATCTAGCCTATTTCAAATATCCGACAAAAAGTAATGTGATACTTATTTCAATTTAGTACTCCGATATTACAGTAACTGTAGTATAGGGCATGCACAGGAGTAATTACCATTACAGCAACATGTCAGTTACGTTACATGTTGCAGCTAATGCCACAGCTAATGTACTGAACACAACACATGTTTTGTCTTCAGTGCACAATGCTGCCTTACATAAGCATTGGCTAACATAAAACAGTCAAGTGTTTGTCACCCCCTGCTACTACTGGCTGCCAATACATTCAACCATAATATGTTGAACAGTCTGTTACTAATTTGTTTTTGGTGACTTTATGAGTGTCATTGTATTCTTTGTTTCAGGCTACCTCACTACAGCGATACCTTCTATGATTAAGTTTGACACGATGCAATGAGTTGTGTGGCAGCAATTGTCTACAACAGGAACTGCATGACATCTGTAATTACCTAAGCTGGAAAAAGTATGTGACATAATTATACTCTGACTATTATCATCAACTGTGAAAATCAGTCGAGACTAACAGAAACAGTATTAGTTCAAAGTGTTGGGCACTGAGGTAATTTGAAAAAAGTACAGTTTTGTACCTACCATAAATGTAGATGTCCGAACTGGATAGCATCTGCAGTCATAACAAGTGGGTTGTCCTGTCGTCAGGCAGCCCTGCAGTCGGCCGGATTCCAAAGTCCGGGTCCGGCTTCGGCTGATGTCGCACTCCACCCGACGTCATCTTTGTTGGTCTTCGGGTATAAAAGCATCAGCCGACGCCATTTTCCTCAGTGTTTCTTGCCCCAGATGCCAGTAGCCGTCTTGCAGGCTAAAATTTGGATAGATGCCAATGTTTCCAAATAGATAGAGGTAAACACAACAATAAGCATATATGTACATATATACAAACAAATACACCATAAAAGACTCCCCCCCAACAGCTAGCTATTAGGAGGGTAAACACCCTAGGAGTACCACAGAGGGGAAGGAGGGAGGTAATCCTGACTGCAGATGCTATCCAGTTCGGACATCTACATTTATGGTAGGTACAAAACTGTACTATGTCCTTCATGGATGCATCTGCAGTCATAACAAGTGGGTAGAATACCATAGCCAACTAGGGAGGAGGATAAAAGTAGATTATGGTGTGTTTAGGATCCCTTGCAGTACAGCAGTGGCAAACCCTGCTCGGGATCTGGAATATAGAGGCAAATTATAATGCTTGGCAAATGTATGCACGGAGGTCCAAGTAGCCGCCTCAATAATGTCTTTGGTTGCCACTCCTCGTAAGAAGGCTGTGGTAGTGGCTGTTGCCCTTGTAGAATGAGGTCTTATGTTCTGTGGAATTGGTTTTCCATGGAAGGAGTAACAGTATCGTATGCAATTTCCTATCCATTTGGAGATTGTCTGTTTGGAAATAGCTTTTCCTTCCCTTCCTGTTGCATAGGCTACAAAAGTTGGTCAGTCTTTCTGCTATTTTTGTTCTGTCCAAGTAGTAGCGTAGCTGTCTATGTACATCAAGGTATGCAGTATTCTTTCCCTCTGTTTTGTGGGTTGGGAAAGAAGGTAGGTAGGTGGATTGCCTGGTTTAAAGATACTCTGGATACCACCTTGGGCATAAATGTAGGATTAGTCCTCATGGACACTCTATCTTGGTGGAAGATTAGGAAGGGTTGCACTGCCATTAAGGCCTGTAGTTCTGAAACCCTCCTTGCTGAAGTAATTGCCAGTAGGAAAGCAGTTTTCCATGACAGGTGTTGTAGGTCTGCTGTTGCTGCTGGTTCAAAGGGTGATAGTGTCAACTTTTCTAGCACAAAGTTTAAATCCCAAGCTGGTAATGGTGGTTTCCTTGGAGGTTTTACATTCTTGATTCCTCTGAGGAACTGCCTGAGCAAAGGTCTTGAAAAAACAGGTGGATCAAAGCTGTATTCTGCTGAAATAGCTGATGCATGTATCTTGATGGAGGAGTAGGACAGGCCTGAATGAAGAAGTTCGCCAGATACTCCAGAATGTTAGGCATATCTATGTTTGACACATCTTTTCCTCTTTCCGTACTCCAAATGACAAACCTTTTCCATTTTCCAGCATAGTTCCTTCTTGTTGAAGGTCTGCGTGCTTCAAGAATAATGTCTTTAACTCTTTGGGAAAGTTCTGGATTAGCTGCTGCTATGTGATGTTCCATGCAGTCAGTTGCAGCGTTTTAGGTTTGGATGTATGATGCTGTAGTTGTTCTGAGTTAACATCAAAGGCATCAGGGTATTGGCCACATATTGTTCGAGACATGCTCTTCAGTAGTGGATACCAGTGTTGTCTTGGCCAGTTTGGAGCTATCAGGATTATCCTTGGGCGTTCTTCCTTGATTTTTAGTAGTACCTTGTGTATCAAAGGAAGAGGTGGGAATGCATATGCTGTTAGGCCTTTCCAGTTGAAGGAGAGTGAGTCCACTTTCCATGCTAGTGGGTGGAATGTCCTTGTGCAGAATTTTTTTGAGCTGGTGATTGAGAGGTGATGCGAATAGGTCTATCTGTGGCATTCCCCATTTCTTTGAGATGGTCTTGAAGATGTCTGGGTGCAGCTTCCATTCGTGGGCATTCGAAGTGGTTCTGCTTAATATGTCTGCTAGAGTATTGTCTTTCCCCGGTACAAATATTGCCTGTAACTGAATGTTGTAGCTGAGTGCCAGGGTCCACAGCTCCAAGGTCATTCTGCATAGGGGTATGAATGAGTGCCTCCCTGTTTGTTGATGTACCACATGACTGTGGTGTTGTCTGTCCTTATCATCAACTGGCCCTCTTTGAGGAATGGTTTGAACTTTTGGATTGCCAGTTTTACTGCCAGCATTTCTTTTAGATTGATGTGCAGGTGAAGTTGATCCTGTGTCCACAATCCTTGCACGCATTTGTCCAGCATGTGGGCCCCCATCCTAGGTCTGAAGCGTCTGTTGTGATGGTCTGGCTTGGTTGACATCTGCGAAAGGGTAGGCCTGGGTTTGACTGGCATGCCTGAGCCCACCATAGGAACTCCTGTTTTAAGCATGGAATTAGTGGGATTTCTGTTTCTAGACTGTGTCTGTGTTGGGACCATAAATTCTTTAGGTACCACTGTAGTTTCCTCATATGTAGTCTGGCAAATGGGACCAAGATTATGCATGATGCCATGAAGCCCAAGGCCTGCAGAACTTTTCTTGCTGTTAACTTGTTCAGTTTTGTTAGTGCCAAGAAGTAAAGAGGAAGTTCTTTTGTTTTTCTGTAGTCAGGAATGCCATTTGTTGTACTGTGTCCAATTCCGCGCCCAAGAATGTCCTTGTTTGGGATGGTATCAGCCTTGACTTTTGTAAATTGACTGTGTATCCCAGTCCTTGTAGCAAGTAAATGACCCTTTGTAAATCTGTTGTCAGCTTGCTTTTGTTGTCCCCTTGTAGCAGGCAGTCGTCCAGGTATGGGTAAATTTGAATTCCTGTAGTCTGCAATGGGCGATTACTGATGCCAGGCATTTTGTGAATACTCTGGGCGCAGTAGATAAGCCAAAGGGCAATGCTGAGAATTGATAGTGCTCTGATCCTGCAAGAAATCTGAGGTATCTTCTGCAGATTGGTCGAATGGGGCGTGCAGGTATGCCTCCTTGAGATCTAGAGTTACCAGCCAAGACTCCTTGCCCAGCATGGGAAGAAGTTGCTGTAGGGTCAGCATTTTGAATTTTGGGACAATGATGTATGTATTTAAGGTGGACAGGTCGAGAATTGGTCTCCAACTTTTTCCTTTCTTGGAACTAGGAATAGTCTGGAATAGAACCCTTTCCTTGTTCTGCTGTTGGCACTCTTTCCACAGCTCTCATGTTTGCTAACTCCATTATCTGGCGAGAGCCTCTGTTTTTGATTTGGAGGTAGATTTGGCATTCCTCTTTGACTGGTAAAGTGTGGAAGTGAAACCGTAACCTTGATCTATGGTTTGTAAAATCCACTTGTCTTTTGTTATGTAGTGCCAGTTCTTTGAAAATAAGGTTAACTTTCCGCCTAGAGGAGCTGCTATTTGTTCCCTGGTAGGCGGATTTAGGATTAAGTCACTGTGGTTGTGCTGATGTAGTGGCAGTGGCTGTGTCTGTGCCTCTGTTGTTACCTTGCCACTGTCGTCCTCTGTAAGCACCTCCTCTGGGTTGGTTTCTGCCTCTGGAACGTCTATTCCTGCCCCTTTGAAATTTTGTGGAGTCAGGAAAGGACCAATTTTTGGCAGGCCAGTTCCTGCTAAACCTTGGGGGTTGAACCTGCAAGAAATCTTTAACAGTTTGAACAGATTTTGCCTTTTCTTCCATTTTCTTCATAACTTGCTGGGCAGGTGTACCAAACAAACTTGTCTTGTCCATAGGAGCATCTAGCAACTTAGCTTTAACATGATCCGGTAAAGCTTGTTCCTTTAGCCATGCATGCCTTCTTATCACTGTGCCTGTCATGGCTGATCTAAATGAAGCCTCCAGTGCATCATAGCCACATTTTAAGGAATGGTTGCTAACCTGTTGTATGTTATTTACCATCTCTAATACATATTTCTTATCAAGAGATTCATCAGTGGTTAGTTTTTAGTTAACTGATCAAGCATAAACTCTTGGTATTGTATCATGTGAAACTGACAGTTTAAAGCTCTAGCTGAGAGAGTAGCTGAAGTGTAGACCTTTTTACCCCATCTGTCTAATGACCTTGCTTCCCTTTCAGAAGGAATAGGGTTTTAGCTGTGGTCGGCTACTGCCTTGGGACCCTGGGATATAGTTTCTGGGTCTGCAAGTGGGGCCTTGTAAAGGTGGTGATGAGTATCTGGCACCCTGTAAAACCTGTCTGGTTTGGCAGGGGCTGGGGGTAAAGAATCTGGAGCGGAGCAAACATCATTGAAGGCATCATCCACCACAGAGAGAACAGGAGGTATAGCTAAGGGCCTGTGCTGTGGGAGGTGCAGAAAGGTCCTAAGTCTTTTTCTGGAGTCTGAAAAATCCTGTTGCTGCCATTGGAACTGTTCTCGCATGGCATGCAAGGTTTCCCCAAAGGAGAATTCTTCTGGTGGGGAAGCAGCTGGAATGGATTCTTCAGCATCAGAATCTTCAAAATTGGAGAAGTGAGCCTCTGGCTGGTCAGTTATGTCTGATTCATCAGCAGAATCATCAGAAGACACTGGCTCAGGGGCTCTGCCCTAGGTCTCTTCTCTGGGGCTGAGAGGCCCTGTCTGGGTGAGATTGAGATCCTCTAATTAAAGAAATTAAATCTTCTGCCAAAGAAAGCATTTGAGAACTAGAAGAGGGCCTGGATGTTGGGGGTTTAACAGGCACTGATTTAGTAGTCTTGGCTGCTTTAGCCCTGGCGAAGGCCTTAATGGACATGGCTGCTGGAGGCCTAGCAGCACCACGTGCTGGGGTAGAGACATCCAAGGGGATGGTGTCTGATAAGTCAACCACCGTAGTGGGTAAAATTTCTGAGGTCGATTCAAGAGTTGTAGCAGGGGCCTCAGTTGTAAGAAAAGGTTCAGCTGTACTTTGATCAGTTTTCTCGGTTTCGGCCGAAACCGAGACACTCATGTTTGCTTTACCGTGGTTTCGGCGAAACCGCGGACCGCGAGTGTCGGTCTTATCTTTGCTTTTTGGTAGATTGGGTAGTCGGAGGATCCGGCGGCATAATGTACGCAAAATCAGTACCGAAAAACTGTTCTGCAAACTCCGACCCGCCTAAGCGTTAAATCGGTTGAAAGAGGCACAGGCCGAACAGGCTGCTACGTCGTGGGCTGGGCCTAAACAAGGCAGACAGTAAGAGTGGAAATCTTTATGAGGTATTTGTTTCCCACAGGTTAAACAATTGTTAACTTTTTCTGACATCGGCTGAGGCAAGAAAGAGTCCCCAACGGGTACTTAGCTTTAGAAGTCTTCGAAGTAGTATTCGGTAGAAGTAATCTCTGGATCCGACCGACCGGCACTTGCGAACAGCTTCTGCTTCGGGCGCCACGCGGCAAGAAAGACTGAGGAAAATGGCATCGGCTGATGCTTTTATACCCGAAGACCAACAAAGATGACGTCGGGTGGAGTGCGACATCAGCCGAAGCCGGACCCGGACTTTGGAATCCGGCCGACTGCAGGGCTGCCTGACGACAGGACAACCCACTTGTTATGACTGCAGATGCATCCATGAAGGACATCTTACCCATTCCAGTCTGAGGCAAGATCCTGACATTGAACTGGATAGTGAAACCTTTGCTCTGCATTTGTGACACCGGTGGAAAATACACTTTTGAGCAAGCTGAAGAAGTTTCTCCTGATACACCAGCAGCACTGCAGCCTGTGACAGTGATTGAGCTTCACTTTCATAATCATTAGTGACAGTTGATGTAGCATCTGATAGATCGAGCCTGTCAGAATTGCATCCTTCTTCAAACTGTTCAAATTCATTGTCAGTATCATTGCAATGTTCAGGATCCCTGCACAAAATTAATGTTGGAGTAAATGGCATGATCATAACTACAAAGGAGAAGGGATGATCATAATTACAAAGGAGAATGGATGAAGACGAGATGAACTATTAGTGACATGACAAGAAACACAGAAACTGATAATGTAAATAAACTATCACCATAGATGTACCAGTTCGTGTA